>NC_051411.1:20470566-20473066 GCF_015228065.2 Penaeus monodon
ACATATGCGTTTGTAGAAGTACATGTACGCATGTGTACGTGTAGTGTTCCACTTTGTTTCTTCCCGCGCGACATGTCAGCTCTCTGATCCGCAGCCCCGAAAACTGATGTTCATCGCTTAAACCTTACGCATAATGCTTTTAAATAGTATACTCTTTGTCACTCTCTCCCAAAATTCTTGTAAATTCTCAGTGCGTCATTAATTTACATTCATATTCAGTGTCAAACTTTGTTTAATTCAGCAAAATATGTGGCGCTTTCCGCGTCGTATATTTGTACTGCACGATGTTGTTTTTCGTGTGGCATGTTAAAGGAATTCCCAGGGGTGTCAGCGCCTGTCGTACGCCACTCGGCTTCTTCGCACAGTGGGAAGAGCTCCGGAGGCGTGAGGATAACAACGTTTTTACTTTGCGCGAAGAGGGGGAGAGGACTGCAGGGCTGAGCGTTGCTATCGAGCACTGTTGTCAGAATGTTCAGGTTGGCATTTTGAACACGAAGGCGGCGTCAGGCAACTCGACTTGTATTACTGGCAGTCGGTGCGTCGCGTTTATTATATTCCACAAGTGTGATGTTGCTTTCGTGCACTCATTCTGTGTCACTGAGCATATTAAGGCTTTCGATGTTACCTCCCTCATCAATGCTCTGCGGAAGGAGTGGGAGCTGCAGTGATCGCAACCGCGTTGTTAGGAAGCGCGGCTTCCAAAAGGCGGCCGCAACGTCTGGCATCCACACGCACATTCGCCGAATTCCGGCTGGCGGTAATTAATAAACAAGAACCGTGTCTTCTCACGGCCCCTTTGCGGCACTCCCCATCAGGCAGGCGCGCCCTGCCTCGCCTTTTGCATTGTGTGGTTTCGTGGGCTTCGACCAGGCTTCTTTGAGACGATCATATCCTCATGCCCTTCTTTCGTAATTGCTAAGAGGTTCAGAAACGATTTCGAAGGCTTGTTTAACCTAACCTAGAAGAAAAGAAAATGTTTTGCTTGTGAAACGGTATTACTCCAAAAGCGGTTCACGCTTTCACACATTCAAAGCACGAAACCGGGAACAACAACTCGTTCTGAATGCTGTATGCAAAGTCGACAATTATGATTTTTATCATTAGTCGTCTTGTGTAACATCTCCGGATGTTACATAAAATGCTACATAGAGCGCTAGCTATAGATAAATTAGATCAGAACTGAAACTCTGAACTTCGCTCCTTGTGCTCCTTTGGGGTTGATGATGTATAGCTTCTTAACAGAGCCTTTGGGAAAAAATTGTGTACGTTTTATTTAAGTGAAATTTTGGTTAATAGATTTTGACATCTGTTCGAAATTACGGATACATGAAGTTCTCCATGTACACACTACGGATTTATACACACACACACGCATGCACCAGAGACTTACAGGATCATCTCGTTAAGAATGAATGAAATGTGGCTTCCCCTCCTCCCCCAGTGGGTATGACAGGCTCTGGTGGCAAGACGGTTATGCTCCGCCTCCCCCCTCCATGCCCCACCCCCGTCACCCGAGCCTCCACCCAAGGTCTGCCCGCCTTGCCTGGCGCAGCCTGCCCCGACTTGTCCTGCGTTGGCCTGTCCGCAGGGAAGTTGTGATCAACTTGCGAACTTTCTTTATTTTCGTTGGAAGATCCTATTACCTAATTATTCCTACCCCCCCCCCCCCCTCTCTCTCTCACCATCTCCTCCTCTCTCTCTCGTCGTTATTCAAGTCTACCTCTCAGTAGATCATCGTGATGCGCAGATCTCTCTCTCGTCCTCATGCTTTCCGAACTCTAATCATCGAGGGATCTCTCTCATTCTCTCTCTCTCTCTCTCTCTCTCTTATTAGAGAGAGTAACTAGGCAAGTCTCCCAAAACTTGACTTAGTCAAAATTCTCGAGGAAAGGAGAGAGCAGCTCTCTCTCATCTGGTTCCGAGCGTAAGGGAGCGCAACAAAAACGATTCGGTTAATCATTCTCTGAGAGACAAACGGGCTTCTAAACTTGGGAGGTGGAAGAACTAATGACCCGACATACTAATGATGGCGAAGAAAGGAATGGTATAGAAGACATGCCCGCACACAAAAACACACGCAAGCGCACGCATGCGCATCCACGCACACTCACGCAACGTGCAAGCACGTGGGAAGAGAGAAGGAAAGACGGGAGTGAAGTCGGAAGCGAAAAGAGGATATAACGCCTGAAAGTCTCCTGAATCAACAGACAAGTGTGGCGGCCGAAGACTAAACCGACGAGAAGGCAGAGGCAGAAGGAAAGAGTGACTCAGGGCCATAAGCAAGAAAGGCTAAAACATGAAGGAAATGCCCCTCGGGAGCAGCGCGAGCGAGAGCTGGGGCTGCGATGACGGGAACCGGAAGAGAAGTGACGTACGAAGAAGGGAATGAGTAGTTTGAGTGAGGAAAGGGAGAGGCAATAAGTAGGGGGGAGCATTACGCGAGGGGGGACCGACCGGAAGTGTGAGAGGATGGGAGAGAAATGGTGATAGAAGAGAAGAG
>NC_051411.1:20483066-20488066 GCF_015228065.2 Penaeus monodon
ACTGGGAGGGAGTAGGCATGGGAGAAGCGGAAGGGAGGGGTGCAACGGGAGCGCATTAACCCTCGTGCTCGGAAGTCATGTAGAAGGAAAAGAAAAGTGCAAGGCCCAAGCAGGTGAGAAAGCGCGGCCATGCGTCACTTGAAAAGGTGCGGACACTGGGGCTGAAGAAAGAGCGGTGGAATAGCAGAGAAACTAAATGTGCGCAAAACGAAGTTTCGTACAAAGGACGATTTTTGGCAATAATGGTGAACAACCATAACCATCATACATACTCGTCCAATTTCAACGCGTAGCAAAATATCAACCAAAAATAAGCTCTCCAACCCCCCCTCCCCATCTTGAAAGATACGCCATTCATACAACACTTGTTATCGGCGCGAGAGGGCGGCGGGAAAAAAAAGTTACATTAGTTAGTCTGACGTAAAAAACACAGGCGAGCAAATAATCAATCTCGGCTTCAGCCCACTTGTCAGCCAGTTGAAAAAGACTCTTGCCGCTACATGGACGGTCGAACGGTTGTGTGCTGGCGCCGATATGGGGGAGGGGAGGGAGGTTAGGTATGATGGAAGGATCTCTCTCCCCCCTCTCTCTCTCTTCTCCTCTCTCATCTCTCCATCTCGTCTCGAATCTCCTCCTGTTCATCCATATCTATCTAACTCATCCTCTCTCTTCCATCATCAGTCTTTCTGCTCTCTCTCTGTCTCTCTCATCTCTCTCATCTTCGTTCTCTTTCTTCTTCGACCGCCCCTTTGTTGAGTACGGGCAGGGGGAAAGAAGAGTATGTCCCTGTTGCGTCTTCAGATTTCTTGATTTTAACTTTATCATTATTTATCGTCTTTCTGATGTTTATTGTTTCTCATACATCTATTCTCCCTCGTAAACTTTCCAAAGACTTTTTATGTTCCCTCAGCTTTTACTTGGGTGTTGATAAAAGCTGATTTGTGTTAACGCGACAGTGTTTTGCATTCACTGCAAGGAATGATAGCAATAATGTGTCCGCCGTGCATCGGTCTGGTGACGTGGCTTGGTTGTTGCTTGCCGCCTGTCCCGTTCGTCTTTTTTGTGATGGTTCTGCTTCCCCATTACTTGTCCCCTACTTTTGGGTTTGTTTTCTTATACCCTGTCATTTTTCCTGCTGCAATACTTCAGAAAATCCTTGTTCGCCGTTAAATTACCCTCAAGTGCCACCAGCATTGTCATTCATAGCCCTGAGTAGTAGTGTGAGCCCCGGAGGCGCAAAATTAACCCGAGACTGACCTCACGAATGACCCCGTAGTACCATAAAGAGCAGCAATGGGCTCGGCCGTGTTCGAAGTTCAGCGCTCGGTAGGGCATTTGAGAGCATTTCTCCTTCCGCCTCACAGTGCCCTTCTGTGCCCCGCACATGGCCCTCCTGTGGCCCGCGGACCGTCTCCAGACCGGCCTTCCTGCTCGCCTTCCTCGCGAAAGCCTTCCATTCTCAACCGTCCTAAAAAAACGGCGCGTCCTGTCTTAATCGTCCTAAATCTTACAATTATTCTAGGTGCAAATTCTGGTGACTTTCGATTGGGCTAAACGTACACGCGCATACACGCATAGCATATAAACAGACAAAACAAACACGGTCGGTGTCTACAGACGTTGAGGAATGTACTGAGGCTCTCTGAAAATATTTTAGCAAATGTGCGCGAAGATGGGCGAGGATTGGGGACGGGGGGGAAGAGAGAGAGGAGTAAGAAGGGGTCTAAACGCGTGGCAGGCAGCAGCAGCTAGCTAGCTGCTAGCTTGCTGGCTAGGTGAGGAGTATCGTCCATAGGCGAATAATGAAGGGGTCGGGGAGCCTGGATTTGGAAGGTCGCGTCTAAAGACTTAAATTGTGCCAGCGACGCTGGCCACATTGTCTAATATTCCTGTTTTAGCGGGGGGGGGGGGGGGGGGGGGGGGTTAAGATCAATGTCATTATTTTAGTGTTGTTTCCTCCTGTTCTTTTCGCCCTCACAGTTTGACGTTGACCATGAAAAAATCTGGTTGTATTGTAATTTATTTCACGTTGCTATGGCTGCATTTGCAATCATCTGAAAGAGATGGAGAGAGGGAAGCGCATGCGGGCTATGGTCATTAACCCTTTACCTGTCTGGACCGCTATTAAACTTTTATTAAACTTTTGTTAGGACTATTGGGTGATGGAGGAGGGTGGAGCTTATGGAAATGGGACATGGCCTAAGTGGTGGTCCACCCTTTAACCATCATCTATTACAGTGAACATCCATTTTCCTTATTTCTCGCGTCGGGTGCGGTCCCAAATGCACAGCAGCCAGTGCAAGTGACGCAGCTTTCGTATCAGCTGATCGTTGTGTTCCCGCGTTTCTCCGCTCGAAATGGCCATGTTCATTTGGACGCGTGGTTGGCCCTTCACCAGTAGGCCCGCTCGGGCGGACGACTTCGAGACATCCAAATTGAATGCCTCGACATACTCGGATTGGCAGTCGATGACATCATCTGCTGCCGAACCTGAAGTCCTAATGTCAGCAGCATGCATAGCGAGGCAATCCTCTTGATCGATGAGCTACAAATATTTGGCCCTCTAAAGCAACAAGGAAAAGAGAGTAGGGAATGAATTGACCGATTAATTAGTTCTTTTATCCGATCTGTTCGTTATTAACTGATATTTAATGTTTGACGAGTAGACCGAGCTGTAATTCTTCCATGCATTTAATTATTGCATTATTTTTTTCCACAAGCCATTCTCACTCATTCGTCCTCCTCCCCCCTTCTCCACGCACGGCATCACCTCCACACTATGTCCACCAGCCTCGTAGCAGCTCCATGCCTTCCCTCGCCTCCTTTCCTTCTTGCCCTCCCTCCCTCTCATCCCTTCCCTCCCTCCCTCCCTCTCTCAAACCTCCCCTTCCATCCTTTCTCACTCACTTCCTCATCCTTTTCCTCCCCCCTTTCCGTTCCACTTTCTTGCCTCTCTCCTCTTCCTTCCCTTTCTTTTCTTTTCCTTCCTTCCTCATTCACAACCACTCATCCACTCAACAGGATATCACTCACTCCTCCCTTCCATTCTCCCTATCTTCTTTTCAACGATCCTTTCATTGTCTCTTCCTCCTTTTAACCTCTCCCAGCGCCGTGCCGTTCCCTCCCGTGACCCTCTTTCGCTCCTCCTTCCACCCTCTATTCCTAGTTATATTTATTTGCATATATTCCATCCCTTCCTTATTTATGTGTTTACTGTTTTCGATAATATAAACGTTGAATGGGGCAAAAGTGGCAGGTGTGTGTGTCAGAGAGTGCGCTAGTATGAAGTTCAAGTACGTATAATAACCACAAAAAAGAAGGCAGTTTCCCCGTTCAAGAGCCCTCCCCTCCTCTCCCCCTCCCTCCATCCGGGGCCCGTCACCAGGGCGCTCAGCCGCACAACGCGCTTCGCCTCGCGACCTTCTCGCCGGCCGGTCCCTCGCTCTATCTTACATTTTCCATCTTACCTGGGACGAGCCAAGTGCTGCTGTCAAAGACCAAAGATACTGTGAGCGCGGGGGGGGGGGGGTATAAAAAGACAGGACGCAAAGAAAGAGATAAATGAAGAAAACGAATGAGCATGTTCAATAGCCTTGTAACCATTTGTCATGGGGAGTAATTTTTCAATCGCAACTGCTGGGTCCCATTACCCCTATTATTAATGGCTATGAGCATTCTCTATTTAGCACTTCAGAAAATATTTTTGAGCACTAGCACTGCAGCGCATGACAGGATGTCTCTACTGCTTTTACAAAAAGTAGGGAAGGTAGAGCGATTGCGTCTGGCGGCATGCACAGCTCTGGGTCTGTGTCGTGCCGCGTCGCTCGGGCCTGACGGAGGGGCGCTCCCGAAGGTGCGTGTGGTCCCGCGCTTGGGCGACCTGCGAGCCAGCTGAGGAACGGCGTGCCTCTCATCCGTGGTTTACAGTGCCTTTTGTGTTTCAGCGCCTTTCCTAACTTTTCAGGCGGCGGAGCATTTACCCTGCCGTCTTTATTTGCATACTCACATTGGTCCGCGCGGGAGCCGAAAAAGCTCAAGAGGCTGCAGCGGGAACTCGCATTGAACCGAAATAGACTGCTTGTAGTCCGGGGGGGACGATTGACGGAAATATCTGGATATTTTCTCTATCTGCCTACGTCCGCTCCGTAATCTTCGAATCTTTCCCGTCCTTGTCTTATTGGTTTTCCTCTTGTTTCTTATAGCTTTTTAGATAAGCGGGTGAAGATGTTTCACTTAGGCAAGGTCGATCTTTTCGTGAATTTTATCCTGTTGAGATTTTATAGGAACAGCAAGACCAAATAGACGACCTTCGCGGCAAGAGGCAGTGGCTCCCACGCATAGCTCACGTGCCCCGAGCTGTTGAACATACGAATCGCACGAGCCGTCCGACTTTTCTTGGGGGGGCTCTCCGTCGTGCCTGGGACCAAATGGCGTTGTGAGAATCTTCCTCCATTAAAAATTGACGTGTATAATACCATAAAGACCTTTCCCACAGACCTCGGCCGGGGGGAACACACGTGACGGACGACTATGGATAAGATAAAACACTCCGAAGATTTCAGAAAATTAATGGGTCTTCTTTTTTCTCTTTAATCTCTTGGCACCGCCTGTGTCTTCAGGTTTGTTTTATTCAGACGGTAGGTACTTGACTTTTATAATACATGGAAATGCGTAAACAAACAGGGCGTCCAACGTGCCGTTTTCTGTTTCGGATATCTTTTGTTTGTTTATTTATATGCTGCAAACGCGTTTTTTTGTTTGAATAAACGTAGATCAAAAACTGTGTGATGAAAGGAAAATAAAGGTGGAATGTATTCGTCGTATCAAACGAAAAGGAATAAAGAGAGAGGGAAGAAAGGATGGAGGGCGAAGAGAGAGAGAAAGAGAGCAAGAGAAAAACGAGAAAGCAGAAGAAGAGAAGGCAAGAAAAATGCGAATTGAGGGGTTATACTCACATGCCTTTCTCAGCTTTCATTAACATCGTTCGTGCATGACTATTG
>NC_051411.1:20491102-20493602 GCF_015228065.2 Penaeus monodon
AGGCCCCCGTTAATTCGAAAATAATGCCATCGCTCTGGACCCTGAAGACTATGAGTGAGGTGAACCTTGCATCAGTTGGCGCTGTTGCTTCAGAACGGGAGTCGGGTGTCGGATGAGGCTGATATTTCTGGATGAATGGAAGGAGGAGATTAAGTGGGCGAGGATTGCGCAGTGAGCTGCTCTCTTGTTTTGTGCTTGAGTTTATGTGGCGTGACTGCGAGATACTCACGGCTGCGCGTGTTTTTACCTACGGAGAGTCACTCCTTGCTTTCAAAAATTGGATTAAACTTTCTGGGAAGAATTAATGCAGATGTTCCCAGACTTCTACAGGTTTTTGTAGCTTATCAGATAACTTTTGTGCATTTAATATTCATCTCCTCTCCTCAGATGTGACCCATTAAAGTGAACCCAGTATGTTTGCGTATATTTTTATCAGCTTGTGCATCATATACCGTGTTTTATATGTATGTCTATGTATATGTATGTGGGTATTAGTATGTGTATACAAAGATGTATACATGCATATACAACATATACATACATATATATGTATATATAATATACATTATGTATATATATAATATAATATATAGATATGTATATATAATATACATTATGTATATATAATATATATATGTAATATATATATATATATATTATATATATAATATATATAATATATATACATATATATACATATATATATACATATATATATGTATATATATATATATATATATAAAACATACTGTGTGTGTGTGTGTGTGTGTGTGTGTGTGTGTGTGTGTGTGTGTGTGTGTGTGTGTGTGTGTGTGTGTGTGTGTGTGGTGTGTGTTTTCTGTATATCATGTACACACGCACACGAGCCAACGCACACACACACACACACACACACACACACACCACGCACGCACGCACGCACGCACACACGCACGCACACATAGACACACACACACATACACAAACAGACACACACACACATACACAAACAGACACACACACACACAAACAGACAAACACACACACACATACATACATACATACATAGACACACACACAGACACACATGCATTCATAGACACGCACACATACACACACACACACACACACACACACACACACACACACACACACAAACACACACACACACGTACATACACACAGACGTACACACCACAGACGTACATACACACACACACTTACACGTACACACACGCACACACACACACGTACATACACATACAAACACACACACACACACATACAGAGAGAGAGAGAGAGAGAGAGAGAGAGAGAGAGAGAGAGAGAGAGAGAGAGAGAGAGAGAGAGAGAGAGAGAGAGAGAGAGAGAGAGAGAGAGAACTGTGAACCCATGAGCGTCAGGGTTGTGATCATCCATGCGCAATTACATTTTTTAAGATCCTGCCATTTTTCTGCAAGAGATGCTTCCTCGTACTTCTGTGGCTGCGACTCCATGTGTTGCCTAGAGTGGCGGCGTAAGCAACTGTAGGCCCAGCTGCGTCCGGGCGCCGAAGTATGTTTGCTGGAGACCCTGCCGTTTGACCTACGGCCGTGGACCTGTGCTCCTTGCCCCGCCACCCCATCTTCATTCACCTGCATCATCCACATTTGTTCAACTTTTACCTCTTGTACTTCCGTGGCCTTCCCGCGCCCACCCTTGCCCTTAGCCCTCCCGCGTCCACCCTTGCCCTTAGCCCTCCCGCGCCCACCCTTGCCCTTAGCCCTCCCGCGCCCACCCTTGCCCTTAGCCCTCCCGCGTCCACCCTTGCCCTTAGCCCTCCCGCGTCCACCCTTGCCCTTAGCCCTCCCGCGTCCACCCTTGCCCTTAGCCCTCCCGCGTCCACCCGTCTCGTCTCGTCTATTCCCCGCCACTCGCACTACCGTTTTTCTCCGTCTCTGCTCATGGCTGCTCTTCCCTCCCTCTCCCTCGGTGACATTTGCTTTTTATCAATCGAGGCACAGACACCCTGTAACTTTGACAGCGAGAAGAGTATGTAGACTATAAAGATATTTTATTGTTTTGAAAGGCGACCACAGCGTCCCCGATTCTGTCAACGCCAAAATAAGAGGGAGGGAAGGAGGGAGGGAGCGAAGGAAGGAAGGAAGGAAGGAAGAAAGGAAGGAAGGAAGGCAGGAAGGAATACTAGCTCTGCCACGGTCATCCCGTGCCACAAAGGAGAAATGTATTCCCTTGTATTCCCCCTTCCCCTCACTCATGTTGACCTTGTTAATAACGATATTTACCTGCTCTTCCTTTAGCATTCGCTCTCCCGTCAGTTTGTGCAAGCCGTTGAGAGCAAGTGAAGAAGAAATGCTCAAGGAAAGTAACGAATCAATAGGTTGTCGGACAACTGGCATCCTCACAGCTATCGCGGAACGGGCTTGGATAGATCTAGTAACTGTCATTTTACCTTCAACATCATTATCGTCGTCGTCATCATTATCATCGTTATCGCCATCAATCATCCCCGCCACCTTCT
>NC_051411.1:20498602-20525052 GCF_015228065.2 Penaeus monodon
CAGGTAACTGAGGGAGTAGGCATGGGAGAAGCGGAAGGGGGAGGGGTGCACGGGGGAGCGCATTAACCCTCGATGCATCGGAAGTCATGTAGAAGGAAAAAGAAAAGTGCAAGGCCCAAGCAGGTGAGAAAGCGCGGCCATGCGTCACTTGAAAAGGGCGGACACTGGGCTGAAGAAAGAGCGGTGGAAGAGGCAGAGAAACTAAATGTGAGAAAAACGAAGTCGTCACAAAGGACGATTTAATGGCAATAATGGTGAACCCATAAACACATATACATACTCCAATTTCAAACGCACAAAATATCAACAAAATTAGCTCTCCAACCCCCCTCCCCATCTTCGAAGATACGCCATTCATACAACACTTGTTATCGGCGCGAGAGGCGGCGGGAAAAAAGTACATTAGTTAGCTGACGTAAAAACACAGGCGGCAAATAATCATATCTCGCTCCCCACTTGTCGCCAGTTGAAAAAGACTCTTGCGCTAATGGACGGTCGAAGGGTTGTGTGCTGGCGACGATATGGGGGAGGGGAGGGAGGTTAGGTATGATGGAAGGATCTCTCTCTCTCTCTCTCTCTCTCTCTCTCTCTCTCTCTCTCTCTCTCTCTCTCTCTCTCTCTCTCTCTCTCTCTCTCGTTCTCTTTCTTCTCCCGCCCCCTTTGTTGAGTACGGGCAGGGGGAAAGAAGAGTATGTCCTGTTGCGTCTTCAGATTTCTTGATTTAACTTTATCATTATATCTTCTTTCTGAATGTTATTGTTTCTTCATACATTCTCCCTCGTAACTTTCCAAAGACTTTTTATGTTCCCCGGCTTTTACTTGGGTGTTGATAAAAGCTGATTTGTGTTAACGCGACAGTGTTTGCATTCACGCAAGGAATGATAGCAATAATGTGGTCCGCCGGTGCATCGGTCTGGTGACGTGGCTTGGTTGTTGCTTGCCGCCTTCCCGTTCGTCTTTTTTGTCGATGGTTCTGCTCTCCCCATTACTTGTCCCATACTTTTGGGTTTGTTTCTTAGTACATCTGTCAGTTTTCCTGCTGCAAATACCTTCAGAAAATCCCTTGTTCGCCGTTAAATTACCCTCAAGTGCCACCAACATTGTCATTCATCCCTGAGTAGTAGTGTGAGCCCCGAGGCGCAAATGACCCGAGACTGACCTCCGAATGACCCCGTAGTACCATAAAGAGCAGCAAATGGGCTCGCCGTGTTCGAAGTTAGCGCTCGGTAGGGCATTTGAGCATTCCTCCTCCGCCTCACAGTGCCCTTCCTGTGCCCTCCCATGGCCCTCCTGTGCCCGCGGACCCGTCTCCCGACCGGCCTTCCTGCTCGCTTCCTCGCGAAAGCCTTCCATTCTCACCGTCCATAAAAACGGCGCGTCCTGTCTTATCGTCTAAATCTTACAAATTATTCTAGGCAAAATTCTGGTGACTTTCGATAGGGCTACGTACACCGCATACACGCATAGCATATAAACAGACACACGGTGTCTACACGTTTGAGGAATGTACTGAGGCTCTCTGAAAATATTTTAGCAATGTGCCGAAGATGGGCGAGGATTGGGACGGGGGGAAGAGAGAGAGGAGGAAGAAGGGGTGCTAAACGCGTGGCAGGCAGGCAGCAGGCTAGCTAGCTGGCTAGCTTGCTGGCTAGGTGAGGAGTATCGTCCAGGCGAATAATGAAAGGGGTCGGGGAGCCTGGAGTTGGAAGGTCGGCGTCGAAAGAATTAAAATTGTGCCAGCGACGCTGGCCGACATTGTCCTAATATTCTGTTTTTCGCGCTAATATCAATGTCATTATTTTAGTGTTGTTTCCTCCTGTTCTCTCGCACTCCAGTTTGACTTGACCATGAAAAAATCTGGTTTGTATTGTAATTTATTTCATGTTGCTATGGCTGCATTTGCAATCATCTGAAAGAGATGGAGAGAGAGGAAGCGCAAGGCGGGCTATGGTCATTAACCTTTACCTGTCTGGACGCTATTTAACTTTTATTAACTTTTGTTAGCTATTGGTGATGGAGGAGGGTGGAGCTTAATGGAAATGGACATGGCCTTAAGTGGGGGTCCACCCTTTAACCATCGCTTATTACAGTGACATCCATTTTCCTTATTTCTCTCGCGTCCCAAATGCACAGCAGCCAGTGCAAGTGACGCAGCTTTCGTATCAGCTGATCGTTTCCGCGTTTCTCGCTCGAAATGGCCATGTCATTTGGACGCGTGGTTGGCCCTTCACCAGTGGCCGCTCGGGACGACTGTTCGACATCTAATGATGCCTCGACTCGGATTGGCAGTCGATGACATCATTAGGCCACCTGAAGTCCTAATGTCAGCAGCAGCATAGCGAAGGCAATCCTTCTTCATCGATGAGCTACAAATATTTGGCCCGCTAAAGCAACAAGGAAAAGAAGAGTAGGGAATAATTAACCGATTATATTAGTTCTTCCGTCTGTTCGTTATTACTGGATATTTAATGTTTTGACGAGTAGAAGCTTGTAGATTCTTCCATGCATTATTATTGCATTATTATTTTTCAAGCCATTCATCCTCATTCGTCTCCTCCCTTCTCCACGCACCATCACCTCCACACTATGTCTCACCAGCCTCGTAGCAGCTCCATGCCTCCCTCCCTTTCCTTCTTCCCTCCCTCCCTCTCTCCCTCTCCTCCCTCCCTCCCTCTCTCTCCCCCTTCCCTCCCTTTCTCACTTCTCTCCTTTCCTCCCCCCTTTCCCGTTCCCACTTTCCTTGCCTCTCTCTCTTCCTCCCTTTCTTTCTTTTCCTTCCTTCCTCATTCACCCACTCATCCACTCACTCACTCACTCACTCCCTTCCATTCTCCCTTCCTTCTTTTCACCCTTTCATTGTCTCTTCCTCCTTTTAACTCTCCCACCCGTTCCCTCCCTCCCTTCTTTCGCTCTCCTTCCACCCTCTATTCTAGTATATTTATTTGCAGATATTCCATCCTTCCTTATTTATGTGTTTACGTGTTTCGATAATATAAAACTTGAATGCAAAAGTGCAGGTGTGTGTGTCAGAAGTGCGCTAGTATGAAGTTCAAGTACGTAATAATAACCACAAAAAAGAAGCAGTTTCCCCGTTCAGCCCTCCCCTCCTCTCCCCCTCCCCTCCATCCGGCCCGTCACCAGGGCGCTCAGCCGCACACCTGCGCCTCGCGACCTTCTCGCCGGCCGGTCCCTCGCTCGTTCTTACATTTTCCTCTTACCTGGGAAGAGCCAAGTGCTGCTGTCAAAGCCAAAGATACTGTGAGCGCGGGGGGGGGGGGGGTATAAAAAGACAGGACGGCAAAGAAAGAGATAAAAATGGGAAGAAAAACGAATGAGCATGTTCAATAAGCCTTGTACCATTTGTCATGGGAGTAATTTTTCATCGCAACGCTTGGTCCAGTACCCCTTAATTATTATGGCTATGAGCATTCTTTATTTAGCAACTTCAGAAATATTTTTGAGCTAGCACTGGCAGAGCATGACAGGATGTCTCTACTGCTTTACAAAAGTAGGGAAAGGTAAGAGCGATTGCGTCTGCGGCATGCACAGCTCTGGGTCGGTGTCGTGCCGCGTCGCTCGGGCCTGACGAGGGCGCCCCGAGGTGCGTGTGTCCCGCGCTGGGCGACCTGCGAGCCACTGAGGAACGGCGTGCCTCTCAGCCGTGGTTTACAGTGCCTTTTGTGTTTCAGCGCCTCCATAACTTTTCAGCGGCGGAGCATTTAACTGCCTCTTTATTTGCATACTACACATTGGTCCGCGCGGGAAGCAGAAAAAGCGTCAAGGAGGCTGCAGCGGGAACTCGCATTGAACCGAAATAGACTCGCTTGTAGTCCGACGTTGACGGAAATATCTGGATATTTTCTCTTATCTGCCTACGTCCGCTCCGTAATCTTTCGAATCTTTCCCTCCTTGTCTTGGTTTTCCTCTTGTTCTTTAGCTTTCTAGATAAGAGGGTGAAGATGTTCCACTTAGGCAAGTTCGATCAATTTTCGTGAATTTATCCTGTTGAGATTTATAGGAACAGCAAGACCAAATAGACGACCTGTCGCGCAGATCAGTGGCTCCCGGCATAGCTCACGTGCCCCGAGCTGTTGACATACGAATCGCACGAGACGTCAGACTTTTTCTTGCTCTTCCGTCGCCTGGGAACCAAATGGCGTGTGAGAACTTCTACATTAAAAATGTGACGTGTATAAGACCATAAGACCTTCCCACAGCCTCGGCCGAACACGTGACGGACGACTATGGATAAGATAAAACACTCCGAAGAATTTCAGAAAATTAATGGGTCTGCTTTTTTCTCTTTAATCTCTTGGCACCGCCTGTGTCTTCAGGTTTGTTTATCGACTGTAGGTACTTGACTTTTATAATACATGGAAATGCGTAAACACGGGGCGTCCAACGTCCGTTTTCTGTTCGGATATCTTTTGTTTGTTTATTTATATGCTGCACCGTTTTTTTGTTTGAGATAAACGTAAGATCAAAAACTGTGTGATGAAAGGAAATAAAGGTGGAAATGTATTCTTCGTATCAAACGAAAGGAATAAAGAGAGAGGGAAGAAGGATGGATGGCGAGAGAGAGAGAGAAAGAGAGAAAGAGAAAACGAGAAAGAGAAAGAGAGAGAAGGCAGAAAAATGCGAATGAGGGTTATACTCACATGCACTTATCTCAAGTTATTCATTACTCGTTCGTGAATGACTAATTGATGAACCATGAATAGGCAAGTTCGGAGAGGGTCACTTAACCCTTAGCCTTTTCCCTCCCAGCCCCTCCGCACTCCCCGCCCGTCCGTTTCCCTCCCGCCTTCCTCGGCGTCTTCATCATCATTATCATCATCATTACCAGTACTTTTTCGCTCTTCCACTATTTCTCTCTTTTTCTTTTTCTCTGTATTTCTTTCTTTTTCTTTCTCCTTTTCCCTTTCTCGTTCACTCTATTGCTCTCTCTTTCTATCTTCAATTCTCTTTTCTCTTTTCTTTTTTTTCTTTTCCTTTTTTTTCTCTTTGATTGTCTTTTCTATACTTTTCGTTTCCTGCTTTTGCTTTTCTTTTCTTTGCTTTGCTTTTTTTTCTTTCTTTTCGTTTCGTTTTGTTTCGTTTCGTTTCGTTTCGTTTTTTGTTCTCTTCTCTTCTCTTCATATATGAAAAAAATTATATATAAATATTTGATATATATGTATATATGTAATATATCTATATATGCATATATAAATATATTCATATGTAATTTATATATATATAAATATATGATATGATATATATGATATGATATATATGTATATCATGTATATATTATAATATATATATTATATAATATATATATCATATAATATGTATATATATATATTATATATATTATATAATATATGTATTATACATATATGTCATGTTATATGTATATTATATATATATTATATATATATTATACATATATATATATATATAATTATATATATACATATATATATATATATATATATATATATATATATATATATATATATATATATATATATATATATGTATATATATATTATATATTCACTATATATATATATATATATATATATATATATGAATGTATATATTGTTAATTATATACGTATATATTTATACATATACATATGTATTTTATATATATTTATTATTTATTATATATATATAGATATATATATATATTATATAATATATATATATATATATATATATATATGAGGCCGCGGTAGCCGAGTGGTTAGAGCATCAGACTCAAGATTGTCACGGCGGCAATCTGAGTTCGAGGGTTCGAGTCACCGGCCGGCGCGTTGTTCCCTTGGGCAAGGAACTTCACTTCGATTGTCTACTTAGAAAACGACATATCGCTTTCAGAAGTCGAGCGAGTGTGTGTGTGTGTGTGTGTGTGTTTGTATATATGTGTGTATGTATATATATATACATATATATATATATATATATATGTATGTATGTATGTATGTATGTATATATATGCGTGTATATATGTATATATATACATATATATATGTATATATATATATATGTATATATATGTATCAATCAATAACGGTATGCTCATGCTTGAGCAGCCGTGGACCTCTCCACCATCCTTCGCCACTAAACTCGATCTTACGCTTTTCTTTCCACTTATACATATATATATATATGTATGTTTTTTTTATGTTAATATATATTATAATTAAATTATTTTAATATATATATATATATATCTTTTATATATATATAAGATATTTTATATATATATATAAAAATATTTTCCCCGCATATATTTTCCCTACACACACCCCACACACCCCACACATATATATATATATATAATATATATATATATTTTATTTTATATATATATTTATATTATATATAATAAAATGTATAAATGTTGTGTTATATATTATAACAAAAATTTATATATAATGTGTGTATATATCATATATACCCTCTATTATAAATATTTATATCCAATATATATACACATATCCATAAAAGAAAGTGTGTTATGTAACTTTATTTTAATTTATGCCCCTCCATTTTAAAGAAAATAAGAAAAACCCCTTTTTCCACAGGTAAAAAAGGCAAGGGAACGGGACCCCGAGCGAGACACGACGAAACCCCAAAAAGGTTTGAGACCGCCCATTCGTGGTGTAAATTGCCCGTGTAAAAGGTTTTGGGTTTGGCGGCATGAACCCCGCCGTGGCGAAATTTGGGGGGAACGGAGGAGTGAAAAGGGGACCCGCGGAGATAACAAAACGAAAAGAATACTTTCCCTTAATTAATTGCTCTCCTCTTTCTCTCTCCTTTTTGGGTCCTCTCTCTTTGTCCTCTCTCCCCCTCTCCTCTTTCTCTTTGTCTCTCTCCCCTCTTTTTGTTCTCTCTCCCCTCTTTCTCTCTTCTCTCTCTCTCTCTCCCTCTCTCTCTCTCTCCTCTCTCTCCCCTTCTCTCCTCTCTCCCTCTTCTTTTCCTCTCTTTTCTCCTCCCCTCTTATATATTTTTATATTTTTTTTTTTATTATATTATAATTTTATATAATATGTTATATATTATTTTAATATATATATTATAATCTTTCTCTCTCCCCTTTTCCCTCTCTTTCTTTTCTCTCTTTTCTTTTTCCTCTCTCTTTGCCCCTCTCTCCTCTCTCTTTGTCTCTCTCCCCTCTTTTTTTCCTCTCCCTCTTTTCCCCTCCCCCTCTCTCTTTTCTCTTTTCTTTTCTCTCCCCTCTCCCCCTTCTCCTCTCCCTCTCTCCTCTCCCCTTTTTCTCTCTCTCTTTGTCCTTCTCTCCCCCTTTTGTCTCTCCCCTCTTTGCCCTCTCTCTTTTTGTCTTTTCTCTCTCTCTCTTTGTCCCCTTCTCTCTCTCTCTCTTTCTACTCTCTCTCTTTCTCTCTCCCTCTCTCTCTCTCTCCATCTCTCTTTTCCCCCTCTCTCTCCTTCTCTCTCTCTCTCTCACTCTCTCTCTCTCTCTCTCCTCTCTCCCTTTTTCTCTCTCTTCCCCTCCCCTCTCTCTCTTCTCCTCCCCTCTCTCTCTCTCTCCTCTCTCACTCACTCACTCACTCCCCCTTCACTAAAATCAAAAAAAAAATCCCCTCCTCCTCACTCCTCACTCCCTCACTCACTAAATAAACTCACTCCCCTCCCCTTACTCACCCCCACTCACTCATTTCACTCAAAAAACACACCCCACACACACACACACCCCAACACCCACAAACAAAACTGCACACACATGCCACACCCATCACGCATGCACACCCAAAATACACGCTGAAACACACACCGCATGCCACCACGCATCCGCACCACGCATGCCACCACCGCAGGGAAACACACAACGCATCCACACCCCAGCACACGCACGCCCCAACACACACACGCCACACACAGCGCACAACCCCACCGCACTCTCTTCTCTCTCTCTTTCTCTCTCTCCCCTTCTCTTCTCCTCTCTCTTCTCCTCTCTCTCTGTTCTCCCTCCTTCTCTCATTCTCTCTCTCTCTCTCTCTCTTTTTTTTCTCTTTTTTTCTTTTTTCTTTCTCTTTTTTTCTCTTTCTTTTTTCTTTCTTTCTCTTTCTGTTTCATTTTCTTTCTTTCTTTCTCTCTGTTTCTCTCTCTTTCTCTCTCACTCCCTCTCTCTCACTCTCTCACTCTCTCTCTCCCTACATATCAAACTCTCTCTCTCTCTCTCTCTCTCTCTCTCTCTCTCTTTTTGTCTCTCTCCCCTTTTTTTCTTTTCTCTCTCTTTGTCTCTCTCTCTTTTTTGTCTCTCTCTCTTCTTTGTCTCTCTCTCTCTTTGTCTCTCTCTCTCTCTCTCTCTCTCTCTCTCTCTCCCCCTCTCCCTCTCCTCTTCTCTCTCTTCTCTTCTCTCTCTCTCTTTCTCGCTCTCTCTCTTTTCTCTCTCTCTCTTTTTTCTCTCTCTGTTTTCTCTCTTTCTCTCTCTCACCCCTCACACAAAACACCAAAACCACACACACACACCCCACCAACACACACACACCCACACCCACACCCCCACCACACACACACCCACCCCAAAAAAAACCCCGTTCCCCCACACACACGCATGCAAAACCCCAGCAGCCCCCACAAAAACGCTGCACAAAACACACACGGCACACACCACACGCGCACACACACAAACAGCACCCCCACACACCCCGGCGCGCCAAACACCCCGCCCCAACACACCCCAGGCCGCCACGCAACACACAAAACCACGCTAACCCTCGCAACCACACTCCCCTCCCCTTTTTTAAAACCCCACACACACACACCAACAACATTTCACTCACTCACTCCCCAATCACCCCCCCCACCCCCCCCCCACTCACTCACTCACCCCCTCACTCACTCACTCACCCCACTCACTCCTCACTCACCCACCCGCGCACGCACGCATGTGTGTGTGTGTCCCGTGAGTGAATGAGTGAGAGTGCTCATCTAGACCGGTACGAGTACTAAGTTAAATCTAGAGACATTTTACACCGGACGCGCTCCGTATGAATTTCGCCGGTAAGAAGCGAACTCCTCGCTGAGGTTTCTCGGATGAACCTCAGATGCCACGAGTGTTTTTTTGTCCACTGTGCACGTTAACTTCAGAGTTTGTCAGTCTGCCCATTTTGGGTGGGGGGAGGCCCGGGGTTTTCCCCCAGGGAAAATTTAAAAACCGCGCCCCTCGAAGTGCGACCCGGCCCCCGGGGGCCTCGTCCCCCTGGGGTTTCAATTTTCCCTGAAATCCGTGATGAGAAGGGAGGAGGGGGCGCAGTGGTTACAGCTTTTGTCTTTTTGTCATGTTCTACTTTCAACAAGCCTTGTCCTTCTCTCCCTGTCTCTTCTCTTCTCTTTTCTCTTCTCTCCTCCTCTCCCCTCCCCTCCCCTTTCCTCTCCTCTCCTCTCGCCTCCCCCCATCTCCCCTCCCTTCCTCTCCCCTCTCCTCCCCTCTCCTCCCCTCCCCTCCCCACTCCTCTCCTCTCCTCTCCTCTCCCCCTCCCCCCTCACTCTCCTCTTTTCCTACTCTCTCCTCCTCCCCAAACCCCTCCCCCCCCCCATTATCCCTTTGTTTTGATTTTTTTTTTTTGGGAAACTTTGGGGCTCGCTTTTCCCCTCCTCTCATAATCTCTTGACAATAAACCACTTACCTAGGGCTTGGGCGTTCATCAGTTACCCTCTCCTTAGCACCTCGTTCCCTTTCCACTGAGGCTGAAATTCCCACTCTCTTCCAGTGCGAAAAGAACCGTCGGCAATCGATGTGAAGAGCCGTCTGACTGGCTTAAATGTTTGTTTTGTCTGTTTGTTGTTTATTAGGTATCGGAACGTTGGGGAATTGTATTTTTGGTTTTTCTAGAGGGGAGTTATAAAAAGTATCATCTGGATACAAATCTTCCTATCACTCCTTCCCCTTATCCTCTGCCTTTCCCCTTCCCCTTCCCCTTCCCCTCGCCCTGCCCCTTCCCCTCGCAATGCCCCTTCCCCTTGCCCTGCCCCTTCCCCCTTCCCTTTCCCCCTTCCCCCTCCCCTCCCCCTTTCCCCCTGCCCTGCCCCCTTCCCCCTGCCCTGCCTCCCCCCCTTCGCCCTGCCCCCTTCCCCTCGCCCTCCCCCTTTGCCTCCCCCCTTCCCCCCCCTTGCCCCTTCCCCTTCCCCTTCCCCTTCCCCCTCCCCTTCCCCTTCCCTTGCCTCCCTCCCCCCCTTGGGCCCTGCCCCCTTCCCCCCTGGGGCCCTCCCCCTTCCCCCTGCCCTCCCCCTTTCCCCCCCTCGCCCGGGCCTTCCCTCGCCCTCCCCCTTTCCCCCTTTTGCCCTCCCCCTTCCCCCTCGCCCTGTCCCTTCCCCTCCCCTCCCCCTTTCCCCCTTGCCCGGGCCTCCCCCCTTTTGCCCTGCCCTTTTCCCCCTTGCCCTGCCCCTTCCCCCTTTCCCTGCCCTTCCCCTTCCCCCCCCTTTCCCCCCTGCCCTGCCCCTTCCCCTCGCCCTGCCCTTCCCCTTGCCCCTTCCCCTCGCCCTGTCCCTTCCCCCTGCCCTGCCCCCTTCCCCCTGCCCCCCCCTTTCCCCCCCCTTTTGGCCCTTCCCCCTCCCCCTGCCCCTTTCCCCCTTGGGCCCTGCCCCTTCCCCTCGCCCCCGGGGCCCTCTCCCCCTTCCCTCCCCCCTTCCCCTCGCCTCCCCCTTTCCCCTTGCCCTGCCTCTCCCCCTTGCCCTGCCCCTTCCCCTCCCCCTCCCCCTTCCCCTTCCCCTGTTTCCCCCCCCTTTGCCCTCCCCCTTCCCCCTTGCCCCCCCCCTTCCCCTCCCCTCCCCTCCTCCCCCCTTGCCCTGCCCTTCCCCTCCCCTGCCCCTTCCCCCCCCCTTTCCCCTTTCCCCCTTTCCCCCTCCACCCCTTCCCCCTCCCCCCTCCCCCCCTTCCCCCTGCCCCTTCCCCTTGCCCTGCCCTTTTCCCCTTTTGCCCTGCCTCTCCACCCTTGCCCTGCCCCTTCCCCTTCCCTCCCCCTTTCCCCCTTGCCCTGCCCCTTCCCCGGGCCCCTTCCCCTTGCCCTGCCCCTTCCCCCTTTGCCCTCCCCCTTCCCCTTTCCCCTGCCCCTTTCCCCTTGCCCGGGCCCCTTTCCCCTCCCCCTCCCCCTTCCCCCTGCCTGCCCCTTCCCTTGCCCCCCCCCTTGGGCCCCTGCCTCTCCCCCTTGCCCTCCCCCTTTCCCCCTTTGGGCCCTTCCCCTTTCCCCCTTTCCCCCTTGCCCGGGCCTCCCCCCTTGCCCTCCCCCTTCCCCCTTGCCGGGCCCCTTCCCCCCCTGCCCTGCCCTTCCCCTTGCCCTGCCCCTTCCCCTTGCCCTGCTTTCTCCCCCTTGCCCTGCCCCTCCCCCTTGCCCTCCCCCCCTCCCCCTCGCCCGGGCCCCTTTCCCCCCTCCCCTTTCCCCCTTTCCCCTCCCCCTGCCCCTTTCCCCCCCCTGCCCTGCCCCTTTCCCCCTTTGGGCCTCCCCCTTTCCCCCTCCCCTTGCCCCTTCCCCTCGCCCTGCCCCTTCCCCCTGCCCTGCCCCTTCCCCTTCTCCCCCTCTAATCCTCGCTCCTGTCATGTGTCGTTATTCCCCTCCTCCCCTCTCATTCCCTGCTTCTCGACCTCTTGCAAGGCAGAGTAAGGTGTTGGCACGCCGCCCCGCTCCCGCCTCGCCGAGCCGCTCCTAATGAGGATAAAAAAATATGACTGCATACATTTGGCAATAATTGTCCATAAAGGTGTGATTGGCAACATAAACAAGGTGGGAGTGAAGGGTAGGAGTTATGATGTGAAAGGGGGGGGGAAGGGGGGGAAGCTGGGGGACACAAAGAGTCGGGAAGTAAAGGAATAAAAGCGGCTGGGAAGGTTTAGAAAAGGGTTAGTGTGTTTGTGTGTGTGCGTGCGTGCGTGCGTGCGTGCATGCGTGTGTGCGCGTATGTGTGCCTGCATACGTCTGTCCGTCCGTTCGTTTCCCTCAGTCCCCTTTATGTACATAGGGGGTGTGGGGTTTTTTGTGTGTGTGTGTGGTGTGTTTGTGTGGTGTGTGTGTGTGTGTGTGGTGTGGGGTGTGGGGTGTGTGGTGTGTGTGGTCATGTTTTGGGGTGTGTGTGTGTGGGGGTGTGTGCATGTGTGTGTTGTGTGTGGTTTTGTTTGGTGTGTGTGTGTGTGTGTGCGTGTGTGGATGTGCGTGTGTGTGTTTAAGAGTGGGAAGGTAAATGTGCGTTCACATACATACACAATATATGGGCATCAATCTGTCTACTCCAGCAATCTGTTTGATTCATGTCGACGCCCGTCGCTCCCCCCGAAAGATTCGGGCTATTTTGTGCGAGCAAAAATAAAAAACCCCCCAAAAAAAAAATTTAATTTTTTCAAAGAGTCAAGCAAAGAAACAATTCTTTTGTTTAGGCTTGTCAGTGCGTTTTATCTGATCTAAAAAATATTTTCGCGGGCAGTTTTTTTTAAATTTGGCTTTAAATGTGATTTTTAAATGCGCGCACCCAAATACCACATCATACATGCCCCCTCCACGCTTAAAAATGCCCACACACCAAAACACACCCACACACCACACAACACAC
Source organism: Penaeus monodon (assembly GCF_015228065.2). Taxonomy (NCBI): domain Eukaryota; kingdom Metazoa; phylum Arthropoda; class Malacostraca; order Decapoda; family Penaeidae; genus Penaeus; species Penaeus monodon. The sequence continues at coordinate 20,511,158 of NC_051411.1, forward strand.
ACACACACACCCCACAAAACCCCCACCCCACACCCACACACCACACAACAACAAAACCCAAAAACCCCAAACACACAAAAACCAAAAACACACACACCCCACCAACAACAAAACACCCACACCATATCCTCTGTAAAGGGGTAGTTTTCCCAAGTGGATAATTTTTAAACATGTCCCTAAAAATTTCAGTTTTTATTAATCCGGGGAAGCCCCCCATCCTTTTCCCGCAGTATTAAAATTTGGGCATTTTTTTCCGTTTCCTCTCTCTTATGTTGGCTTACCTGGGGCAAATTTTTCAAGGTATGTTAAACAGGGGCCCCATCTTATCTGCATGTCCCCCATTTTTTCAAACCCTTTTTTTTTTCTTTTTAGGAAATCAGATTAAATTTCCCCGCCCTTTTTTTTTCCCTTTATATCTTGCCCTTTCATTTACTCTCTTTTAATTGGGTTTGATTTTAAAGATTTACAATTGCTTGGGTTTTTTAATGTTTTGGTTTTTTGTTAAATCATAAAGAAATATTCTATAACCCATGATAAGTAATTATTTCCTTTCTGTTTCTGATAAACAAATCGCCGTCTGTGCGTGCGTGTTTGTCTGTGTTAAAACTCGGGACTGAGGGGGCCAAGTAGAGAGGAAGCGCATTTTCTGCGTGCAAAGTGCTTCACCTGCATATGTCTTCCCCGCGTCCACGCCACTCAGTCTAGGAAAGAGTCGACGCTGGGAAAAAAAAGCGGCGGGGGAAATGTCCCTGGATTTCCCCGTGCAAGCTTTCCCTGCCGCGCCCAAATTGGGCTTTAAACGAACTTTAAAACATTGGGCCGGGGTGAGGCGGCCCCGGGGACTTCCCCCCGCGCCTCTTTAGCGAAATGCCTCCGTTATATTTACATCAACTTTTCTTTTTGTGCTCCTTTTGGTTTTTTAAAACAAATTTCTGGGGTTTTTACAAATATTTACGTCTTCCCCAAAAAGTTTTTCATTTAGCGAACCCGTGGGGGTAAATTTTAAGAGCATTTGGTCCCGGGGCCCGGTTCCCGTTGTCACCCCGGGGCCCTGTGGGGGCGAGAATCCACTGATGTTTGATTAAAAGGACACTTGCAAAGATATATATATTATTTATATAAAATATATTTTAAATATATTATATATAAAATAATATATTTTATATTATATATATGGTTTTTATATTTATGTATTATATATAAATGTATATAATTTTATTTTATATATAAATTAATTTTAAAATTATATTTTTATATCAATTTTTAAATATATATATATTTTTATGTGTATATTTATAATGTGTATTATTATTATATCTCTTTTTGTTTTTTTAATCTTGGGGTAATATAAAATTTTATGTGGTATAATTTTTTATATATGTATTTATAAAATTTTATAGGTTATTTATTATATAATTATATTTAATTTCCCATATATTTCCATAAAATATATATATTATAATTTTTATATATTTTTAATTTTGTTTTGATATTTATATTTTATTTATACTTATATATTTGTTTATAGTATTATATATGTTTCTATTATGTATTTTAATATTGTTTTTATTTTTAAAAATGTATATATATGTATATATTAATTTTAGTACTTATGTATATTTTTGTTTTTATATTTTATTTTATAAAATTGTATAATATTAAAGTTTATATAGGTTATTATTGTATATTGTTTATAATTTTTATGTAAAATATATGTTTTTTATATATTTTGTATAATTGGGTTTTTGTATATATTTTGTTTATATATGTATTTCTATTTCTCTATAAAGGTTTTTATTTTGTATATTTATTAATATATTTTATATATTATGTTTTATATATTATTCTATATTTTTTATATTATAAAATATTTATATAATTTATATGTTATATATTTTTATATTATATGTATATATATTTTTGTAATTTTTATTTTTATATAAAATAATTTAAGATTTTTTTTGTTTTAATATATTTTATATGTTTATAATATTTTTATAATTTTTATTTTATTTTTTATATTTAAAGTATATTTTTTTGTTATATTAGTTTGTTATTTGTTTTCTAACTTTCTATATTTTTTGTATATATAATTTTTGTATATATATCTTTTTTATATCTCTTATATATTTTCTTTTATTATTATGTATTTTATCTCTCTTTTTTTGTTGTTTATTATTATATTTTTTTGTATATAATTTTTATAAATTTTTTGTTTTATCTTTTCTTTTATATATTTTTATTTAATTTTCATATATAATATTATTTATATTATATTTTATATATTTATATCCCATTGTTATATAGGTTTTACTTAAAGTTATATATATTAATTAAAAATATATATATTATATATTTTTATATTTTATTACCAAAATTTTTGTTATATAATTTTTTTCTTTAAAAAACCTTTTAAATTATTCTTATTGGGGAAAATAAAGTAATCTCCATCCTCTCCCGCCCTATTCCAAATTTTTCATATTCCCCCCCTCCAAAAAAATAAAAGGGTGGGTGGTCTAATTTTTACTAAAACCTTTTTTCGGTAAAATTCATCCCAACCCGGGACCCCAGTGAGCCGAAGGCCGGGTGCCTCCCCCTTGCAACCCACCCCCACCCTTTCCTTGCCGGCCCCACGGGCCACGGCCCAAGACCCGGGAAAAAAACGAACGGGGCTGAAATTGGGGCACCCCTCCCCCCAAACCAAGGTTAACCCTAAATTATTTAAAAAGGCAGGGGGTTGGTGCCCAATTTTAAAAATATTTTATAATTAAAATAAATTTAATAAAATATATTAAACTATATATATGCCTCCCCGCCAAAATATTTTATATTTAAAAATTATTGTTATATTATTTATAAATATATATACATATATATAATATATATATATTATATATGTATATATGTATATATATACATATATAATTATATATACAAACATATATACATATAATACACACACATATATAATATCTATATCTATATGTAATATATATAATAAAAATGTTTATATATATACATATCCATATATATATATACATACAATATATATACATATATATAATATATATACATAAATATAAGGCCGCGGTGGCCGAGTGGTTAGAGCATCAGACTCAAGACTGTCACGACGGCAATCTGAGTTCGAGGGTTCGAGTCACCGGCCGGCGCGTTATTACCTTGGGCAAGGAACTTCACCTCGATTGCCTACCTAGCCACTGGGTGGCCAAGCCAGCCCAAGTCAGTGCTGGTCCCAAGCCCGGATAAATAGAGAGAATGATTACCTAAAAGGTAACACCGGCACTCTCCGTGGAAAGGAACTGGAGACCCTACCACGTACTCACTCCAAGAGCATCACAACATGAAAACTACAATTAAGTATCATGCTGTGACCACGACGGCTCAAAACATGAACCTACCGTTAAAAAAAACATAAATATATATATATATAATATATAATATATACATATATATAATAAATATAAATATATAATATATATATATATATATATATACATATATATATATATATATATATATATATATATATATATATATATCTTCTTTTAACGGTAGGTTCATGTCTGAGCCGCCGTGGTCACAGCACGATACTTAACTGTAGTTTTCATGAACCGTATTCATATTGACAAATGTAGACAAGGTATGAATGAGAATGAATATCTCTTGTATTGTGAAGATATTCATTCTCATTCATACCTTGTCTACATGTAGTTTTCATGTTGTGATGCTCTTGGAGTGAGTACGTGGTAGGGTCCCCAGTTCCTTTCCACGGAGAGTGCCGGTGGTACCTTTTTTTTTTTTTTTTTAGGTAATCTATACATATACCTATATATATACCTATATATATATATATACATACCTATATATATATATATATATATATATATATATATATGTGTGTATATATAGATATACATATATATATACATATATATATACATATATATATATATATAAATTATATGTATATATATATGTATATATATATGTATATCTATATATACACACATATATATATATATATATATATATATATATATATATATATAGGTATATATATAGGTATATGTATAGATTACCTAAAAAAAAAAAAAAAAGGTACCACCGGCACTCTCCGTGGAAAGGAACTGGGGACCCTACCACGTACTCACTCCAAGAGCATCACAACATGAAAACTACATGTAGACAAGGTATGAATGAGAATGAATATCTTCACAATACAAGAGATATTCATATGCATATGCATATATCCACCACCGTTTTTAAAAATAAAATATATAGATATATTTTATAAATTATTTAAAAAATTAAAGGGTAAATTAATATATATATTATAATATATATAATACCTATATAATATATAATATTTAATATAATATAAATTATATTAAATAATATAAACATATATTGTATTTATATATTTTATAATAATATTATTATATTTTTATATATTAAAATATATAAATATTATAAAAATATATATATATATAAAATATATATATATAATAATATATATATATATATATAATGATATATATAATTATTATATATATAATATTTTTTATAATATATTATTTATATTTGGTTATATATATTAAATTTTATTTATATAATTTTTATTTATTATTTTATATAATATTTTATATATAGGGATTTATTTGGTATATATTTTTTAATTTTAAAAATTTTTATTATTTTAGGTATTTTTATAATTTAAATTTATAATTTATATTTAATTTTATTATATTTTTTTATTATTATTATTATTTATATTTATTATATAAATATATATATAATTTTAATATATATATATATTATATATAATATTATATATAATTATTAATATATATAAAATTATATCTTAAAATTTATTTATATAATATATTTTTTTATATATATTTTATTATAATATATATATTATATATATAATATATTTTCTACTTGTAAATATATTATATTTAAAATTTAAAATATTATTATATTATATATATTTTATTATATTAATTTTTTTATATATAATATTTTAAATATTTTCTTAATGTATATATATAATTTTTAATTTTTTATTTATTTTTACTATTAAGTTATATTAAATTTTCTGGTTTTTTTTTTTTATTATTTTTATTTTTCTCCTTTTGTTTATTTTTCTTTTAATATTTTTTTAATTATTCCTATTTTAAATTTTTATATTATTTATATATGTTTCAATTTTTTATATTTTTTTTTTTTTTTTTTTTTTATATATATTTTTTTATATATTTTTTTTTCCCTTTTTATAATATTGGTTTATTAAATTAATAATTTTTTTTTTAAATTAATTTATAAATATAAATTTATAAATATATAAAAAAGGGGGGGAAATTTTAATAAATAAATAATATTATTATTTAAATAAATAAAAAATTTAATGGGTATCTTAAGTTATATTAAATATATATTATATTATTTTTAAAAATTATATAATTTACCTTAAAAAAAAGGGGATAAATATTTAATATAAAAAAAAAAATATTAATAAAAAAAGAAAATATATAATAATTATAATTTTTATATATATATATATATAAAAATTTTATTTATTATATTATATTTTATATTTTTAATAATTATAAAATTATATATATAAATTTATTTTTATTATAATATAATATATTTTTAAAATTATTAAATATATTTATATTATAAAAATATATATTAATAATTATTTTTAATAATATTTTTTATATATATTTATTTTATTTTAAAAATTTATTTTTTTTATAATTATTTTTTATTTTTTTTTTATTTTAATTTATTTATATATTTTTATTTTTTAAAAATTATATTTAAATTTTTTTATTTTTTATTTATTTTTTTTATCTATATTAATTTTTTTTTTTTTTTATTATATTTCTTTTTTTTTCCCTTTTATTAATTTTTTTTTTTTTTTTTTTTCCCTTTTTATTTTTAAATTTTTTTTTATTATTTATACACCTTTTTTTATATTTTAAAATTTTATTATTTTTATTTTACCATATATTATACTTATTTTATTTTATTTTTTTTTTTCCAAATATTATTATATCATTTAAATATTATTCTTTTATAATATTCATATTATAATTCTTTTATATTATATTTTTATATTATTTTTTCATTTTATATTAATTATTATAAAATTTTAAAAATAATATATTTATATTATTATTTCTATTTTTTAATATTTTTACCTATATATATATTATATATTTATATTAAATTTTATTATATTATATACTTATTTATATATTATTATATATTTATATTTATTTAAACCCAATATTTATTTTATATTATTATATAAAAACAATTATTTTATATTATATATACCCATTTATATTATATATATATATATATTTTTTTATTTTTAAATTTTACTTTTTAAATTTATATATAATATATATATATATATAATATATTTTTTACTCCCTCTTTTGGAAAACCCCGGGGAAAAAGGAAACTGGGGACCCTACACGAAACTCACTCCAAGAGCATCCAACATAAAACTAAAATTAAGTATCATGCTGTGACCACGGGGGCCCTCAAACTGAACCTTCCTTTTAAAAAAATATAAAAATTAAAATTATATATATATATATTTATATATATATATATATATATATATAACATGTTATATTATTTTTTTTTTTTATTATTTTTTGTGTGTGTGTGTGTGTGTGTGTGTGTATGTAAGTATCTATGTATTTGTATATATGTATATGTCTACATGATTGTGTGTGTGTGTGATTCTACCATTTTCTCTCCTATCCTGCGATATCTAAATGATCGCGATTTGTCGGCCACTCTCTTCCTCGCCCAATCCATCTCGCCGTTCCCCTTATACCCCTTCCTTGTTTCCTCCCTTTTCCTTCTTCCGCCCCCGCCTCCCCACCACCTAGTAATCGCGTCATCACCGAGGTCCTGTTCATTGTCACACACGTCAGGAAGTTCACACGTCCTCTATGTTTGCTGATGATGCTAGGCGTCAGGGCTTGTGTTGAATTCATTCCAGAAACATTTTTTTCTCTCTTTTTTTAAGGAACGACAGCTGCCTAAATTCTAAACGTCAATAACAGGAACAATGGCATATGCAAAGACTTACAAAAGGGAGAAAGAAGAATTTCCTGTCGAGACGGTGACTCGAGTAAGATGGTCCATGGCGGCCCTGCATGAGACAGTGTGTCATGTTTTTATTGGTCTTTCCTTTGTCGGGTCATGTTGCAGGACAGGGAAATAAAAATTACCGATACCGTGCGCCGCGCGCCCCCACACACAACCAACACACACCACACACACACACACACACAAAAACCCCACACACCACCCCCCACACCACACACACAAAAAAAAACACACATACACAACAACACAAAACACACAAACACCACACACACACACACACACACACACACACACTAGACACGGTCGTGCGAGTGAGCATGTGGGTTCTGCTTATAATGTATACAACACGCAAAAGGAAGGAGCAAGCTCCTCTTCCTGTGTCCGCATAGAAAGACCATGGCCGACCCCCCCCCCCAGGGCCACCGGCCGCAGGAGTCACGGGAGAGGCAAGTTCACTGGGCATGGCATGGTCGAGGGGACGGGGGAGAGAGGCGTGGGAAGAGTCAGGTGCAGGAAAGGGCGAGTGCGAGGGCGCCGAGGGGAAGGACCACAGCAGCCAAAATTCTTTTCCCTTACTCTTGTCTTAGGTGAATGCACAATGGACAATGAAGAGTGAAATAAAATAAAGCACACTCAAAATAAAAATTTAAGTAATCTGATTCTGGACGGCGGCCAAACCCGCGCCATTTTTCGGTGAGCTGACAATATCGACTGCTGTTGTGTCGGCCATGTTGGGGGCGGTGCTTCTCTGGAGCTGTGTCCCCTCTCTCCGTCTCTCCCCCGCATGTCCAGGCTCAGGGTCGCCATTTCACCTCTCTCTCCCTCGCTCTCCTTCTCCCCCCCCTCTCTCTCTCTCTCTCTCTCTCTCTCTCTCTCTCTCTCTCTCTCTCTCTCTCTCTCTCTCTCTCTCTCTCTCTCTCTCTCTCTCTCTCTCTCTCTCCCTTTCTCTCCTCCTCTCTCCCTCTCTCTCTCTCTCTCTCTCTCTCTCTCTCTCTTCTCTTCCTTCTCTCTCTCTCTCTCTCTCTCTCTCTCACTCTCTCCTTTCCTCTCTTTCTCTGTCTCTCTCTCTCTCTCTCTCTCTCTCTCTCTCTCTCTCTCTCTCTCTCTCTCTCTATCTAATCTATCCACACACACACACACACACACACACACACACACACACACACATGTGTCTGTGGGGGTTTTGTGTGTATGTGTGCTAAGGATAGGGGAAAGGGGGGGGGATGCCATTACCTCACTCCGTCTTTCTCATGTTACATACACGCCCCCTCTCACGCGGGTACACACGCACACGCCCCGTCATTCATATATGTTAACATACGCCCCTCTGGGATATGTACAGTTGTACACTGAATCATTATCTAGAGCACAAATATATTTATGAACATAAATGCGTGCGTGCGCCTGTTTGGACGCGCTTACGTGGAGTGATCCTCCGCCCTCGCAACCCACACCTAATCCCTCTCAGGATACGCCCTCTACCCTCACCCAACCTCACTCACCCTCGCCCACCCTCACCCACCCTCACCCCGGCGACATATACGATACAGGCACGCCCGCACATTATCTCATTAGATACTACGGCCACCCATTGGAGTTCCTTCGCCGCCTGCTGCGCTGGTCAGCCTCTGGCGGAGCTGGAAAGGAAGCAAGCTCTTGAGATAAAGAAGTGTGGGAAGGGAAGAGGAGAAGCACGAAGAAGGTGGCGAGAAGACTCGAGGTTCAGACTCGCGAGGCACCTCTTGCATCGCCTTGACCTTTGTGGGCAGTGAAATGCAATAAGCGTATGCGGGTCAGCAGGTGCGGGTCGGGCGAGGGATTCAAAGGCGGTGAGCAGGCCGTAGTGTGCGTCTCGGAGCCAGGAACCGGGGGCATTGCGGCCGACAGGCATGGAGGCGCATTCACAGGCGGCGGATTGTGGAGAAACGAGGGGGGCATGCATATTCATTTATAAAATATACATATATAAAATACATACATATACATATATATACATATATATTTACACATACAAATTTTTCATAAAATACATTTTTATATTTAATATAAACATAAAATGTTATAATTTGATAATTTTATATATATAATACATATATATAAAATTACATTATAAAAACATATATTTTTAAAACATATTTATTAAATTTTATATCATTATATACATTATAAATTATATTTTATATTTTTAATTTATATATAAAAATATATATAAATAAATATTAATATATATAAAAATATAAATAACATATATAAAACATATTTTTATATACAAAAATATATACATATAAAATATATAACTAAAATATATATATAATATTATATAAATAATTTATATATATAGATATTTTAAAAATAAAAATATAATTAGATATATATACATATATAATAATATATAACATTTATATAACATAAATATTTTCATAAAAATATAACCAAAATTTTTTAATAAATATAAAATAATTTTATATAAAATATTTTATATATAAAATAAATATATATAAATTTTATAAAATATTCTATAAATATATATTATATACATACATTAACATAAAACATATATTTAATAATATATATAAATTATATATAAATATAATAATATACTATATATTAATAATATATTTTAATAATAATATACATATATATTAATTTATTTTTTAAATTTTATATATATTTTTTAAAATTTTATTAATAATAATCTTTAATATATACTATATTAATTATTTAATATATTATATATTAATTATTCAAACCCATTATTTCCCTTATATTATATTAATTATCTATTATTTACTTTTTTTCTATATTTTTAATTTATATCTCCCTTCTCTATCTATATATTATTTTTTATTTTTTTTTATTTATCCCCTTCTTTCTATATTTCCCTTATCTCTACCTATATATATTCTATTTTTATATAAAATTTCCCTTTTATTTTAAAATTTAATTAATATCTATTAACTAATTCTTTTATTTTTTCCCTTAAATTTTTTTTTAATCTATCTCTATCTAACCCCTCTTTTTATCTATATTATATCTATAATAAAAAAAATCAACCCCCATTCTATTATCTCTACCTATAATGTTTTTCCATATATTATCCCCCCTTTTATTATCTCTTTCCCATATATATATCTTTTTTTATTCCCTTAATATACCCCTTTTTATTTTAATTTTATCTTACTTTCTATTCCCATACCTTTTCCCCCCTTTTAGTTTTCCCCAAACCCATTTTTCTATATATCCTATTAATTTAATTATTTATCTTTATTATTTTATTTTATATATTTTAAAACACCACCCCCCACCCACCCACCACCACACACCCCCCCCCCAACACACACACCACCCCCACCCCACCCACACCCCCCCACACACCCACCCCACCCCCCCCCCCCCCACCCCCACCCCACACCCACCCCCACATACCCCTCACGCACCTACCGCCCCAAAACCGCCACCCCCCCCCCACCCCACACCCCCCACACCCACACCACCCACCACGCCGCCGCCGCCACACAACCCCACCCCCGCCCCACACCACCCTGTATGTTGCGTATATGTAAGTGTGTTGTTTGTTTGGTGTGTTTTTTTTATTTATTTTTTTTATATTTGGTGTGGTGGTGTTGTGGTTTTTGGGGTTTGTGTGTGTGTGTGTGTGCGTGTTTGTGCGTTTGTATATTCAATCCCCACCCACTGTATGTATAATCTGTGTATGTCTAAAATGTATTATATTATTTATTTATATTATTAATTTTTATATATTATATTATTCTTTTTTTTAACGGTAGGTTCATGTCTAGCCGCCTGGTCACGCATGATACTTAATTGTATTTTCATGTTGTGAGCTCTTGGAGTAGTACGGGTTAGGTCCCCAGTTCCTTTCCCCGGAGAGTCCCGTGGTACCTTTTTAGGTAATCATTCTCTCTATTACCGGGTCTTGGGGCCCACACTTGACTTGGCTCTTGGCCACCCAGTGGCTAGGTGGCAAACGGGGAAGTTCCCTTTTCCCCAAGGGGAAAAAAGCGGGGGTCCCCTCACTCCAAACCCCCGAATTCAGATTGCCGTCGTGACAGTATAAACTGTTTAGATATCTTATACACAACTTTAAAACACGCAACCACCACACACCAAAAACACACACACACCACACACACACACACACACACACACACAAAACCCACAATATATATATATAATATATAATATAAAATTTTATATATATTATATTATTTTGGGTTAAATATATATGGAATATGTTTATATGTTGTGTATATGTACATTATATATTTATATATATTATATATTTAAAATATTTTATATATATTAATTTATTATTTAAAATTACTATTATGCATACAAACATATATATTATATATATATATATATATATATTATATATTATATTAAAACATATATTATAATTTTAACACACGCATATATATCATATACATATATAGTTAAACAATAATTTTTTGTATATGAAAGAAAGAAGAAAGAGAAAAGGGGAGAAAAAAGAGAGAAGAGAGAAAGGGAGAGAAGGAAAGGGGGGGAAGGGAGAAAGGAGGGGGGGAGAAAAAAGGGGGGGAAAAAAGGGGGGGGAAAGAGGAGGGAGAGGAAAGGGGGGGAGGAAAAAAAAGGGGAGAGGGGAAAAGAGAGAGAGAAAGAAAGAAGGAGGAGAAAAAGGGGGGAGAGAGAAAAGAGAAGGGGGAAAGGGGGGGGAAAGAGAGGAGGGGAAAAAAGGGGGGAAGGGGAGAGGGGGGGGGGGGGGAGGGGGGGGAAAAGGGGGGGGGGGGGGGGGGGGGAGGGGGGGGAAAGAAGGAGAAGGGAAAGGGGAGAGAAGAGGGAAAGGGGGGGGGGGGGGGGGGGGGGGGAGGGGGGAAAAAGGGGGGGGGGGGGGGGGGGAAAGGGGGGGGAGGGGTGGGGGGAAAAAGGGGGAGAGGAGGGAGAGGAAAAAAAGGGGAAAAAAGGAGAAAGAGGAGAAGGAAGAAAAAAAGGGGGGAAAAAAAGGGGGTCAGCGAAAAAGGGGGGGGAGGGGGGAAGAGAGGAAAAAAAAGGGAGGGGAGGGAGAGAGAGAGGGGAAAAAAGAAAAAAAGGAAAAAAAGAAGGTCCTTTCTGTTGTGAGACCACATTATCGTTCTGGATACTGGTAAGGGATAAGGGCTCATTATTCCCACCCTGTATAATACCAAAACCCCCTTTGTCGGGGAAATGGGGTGAATGCTAAAGGGTATGACGGAGAAAGGGAGAACCAGAAAGGGGAAAGTTTTGGGCTGAACAAGAACGGTTCTAAAGGACACCGTAACGCACCAAAACCCCGCACGCACACCGCACGCACACACGAACACACACACAACCCCCCACACACACACACACACCCACACACACACACACACACACACACACACACACAACACACACACACACCACCCACACACGCGCGTATCATCATACTTAAAAATGAATTGACGGAAGAAGACAGCCGGAACGACAGCGAGAGCGAGTCGACCCCCCCCACGGAGCGGCGTGGAAAAGGGGAGTCCTAAACTTAAAAAGCATCTAAAAAAGTCTTAAAAAACTCCACCAATCGGCGGCCGGCCTTTTTGAGCGCCCCGCCGGGCGGGGGAAAAACCCCAATTGGCGGGGGGGGCAGAAACGGGAAGGGGGGTGAGGTTCGCTCAATTAACAAGAATGGTGGAAAGCGGCGCGGGGAAAATGGCGCTGAGAACGGCGGAAGGATTTTTTTATATTCTTAAATATTTCTTGACATGATAACTGGCTCTATTAGTGAATCTTCGCCAGAAACGTGCTAGGTAACGAATTAATTTTAATACGAGTGTCTTGTTAGCAGAAGAAATTACTGAGTATCAGCCTACTTCTAGCATTTCAAGGCATACAGTGAGTGTCTATTGTCAGTGAGGAAATATCTTTTCAATAAAAAAATCTTAAATATATTTTTAAATAGCCTAGTTTGTTAATTGTACTGAATTTCTTTGCTGTGGGTCCTCTCGTCGCCTCGGGACGCTTCATGAAGCTGCCGCAGTTTGCCAGCATCTACGTCCTTATCAATAATGTACTCAGTACTCAGCTGGTCAATAGTTTTGATGCTGTTCTTGAATATATCTAATCTTGGGCATTTTGCTGTTCATTTTCCCATTTCCTTCGCTTCCTCTTTCTGCCTGCCACCTCCTTTCCCATCAGCCCCTCCTTCCTCTCTTCCTCTTTTTCCACCTCCTCCTCCATCTCATTCTCTGCTCTTGTTTTCTGCTTCTTTTACTTCATCTTCTTTTTCTTTTTTTTCCCCCTCCGCCTTCTCCTCCTCCTCTTCCTCCCCCTCCTCCCCCCCCCCACTCCCCCTCCTCCCCCTCCTCCTCCCCCCCCCCCTCCCCTCCCCCTCCCCCCCCTCCCCCCCCTCCTTCCTCTTCCCCCCCTCCCCTCCCCTCCTCCTTTTCCTCCTCCTCCCCTCCCCCTCCTCCTCCCCTCCTCCCCTCCCCTCCTCCCCCACCATCCTCCCCCTCTTCTCCCCCCTCCTCCTCCTCCTCCCCTCCTCCTCCTCCTCTCCCCCCCCCTCCCCTTTCCCCCCCTTCCCCCCCCCTCCCCCCCCCTTTTTTTTTCCCCCCCCCCCCCCCCCCCCCCCCCTCCCCCTTCCTTTCCCTCCCCCCCCCCTCCCCCCTTCCTCCCCCCTCCCCCTCCTCCTCCTCCCCCCCCTCCCCCCCCCCTTTCCCCTCCCCTTTCCT
>NC_051411.1:20525152-20530920 GCF_015228065.2 Penaeus monodon
GAGGAGAGGAGAGAATGAGAAGAGAGAAAATAGAAGAGAGAGATGAGGGAAGGTGGGTTTAGTGAGAGTGGGAGTGAGAGTGAGATGAAAAGAGAAGGAGAAAGGGGAGAGTGGGTGAGAGGAAGGGGGAGGGAGAGGAGTGAGATGGAATGAAAAGAGAGGGAGTGAGAGTGAGAGTGAGATGAGAATGAGAAAGGAAAAGAGGAGGAGAATGAGAAAGAGAGAGAGAGAAGAAGAGAGAGAGAGAAGAGAGAAGAAAGAGAGAAGAGAGAGAGAGAGTGAGAGGAGAGTGAGAGGAAGTGAGGGGAGGTGAGAGTGAGAGTGAGGTGAGAGGAAGTGGAGGAAAATGAGAATGAGAAGGGGAAAGAGAATGAGAATGAGAATGAAAAGAGAAGAGAAGGAGAGAGAGAGGGGAGAGAGAGAAAGAGAGAGAGAAAGAGAAGAGGAAGAGAAAAGAGAGAAAGAGAAGAGGGAGAGAAGAAGAGAAGAGGAGAGGGAGAGGGAAAGGAGAGGAGAGAGAGAGGAGAGGAGAGAGAGATGGAGAGAAGATTGGAGTGAGAGAGGGAAGAGAGAGTGAAAGAAGAGAGAGTGAAAGAAAGAGAGAGGAGAATGAGAAGAGAGAGAGAGGAGAGAGAGAGAGAGAAAAAGAGAGAAGAGAGGAGGAGAGAGAGAGAGAGACGAGAGAAGAAGAGAGAGAAAAGAGAAGAGAGAGAGAGTTTTTGATTGATAACCTTATTTTAGAGAACAGTGTACATCCCCTCAAAAAGCCAGGAAGATCCCAAAGACTATCCAAGGCTGGCTTCATTCGTTAGAGGGTTTTAGTAAAAACATTATGTTATTACTGCCGATGGCGTGTTTTACCCTATAAAAAAATTCTTTTGGCGGGTAAAAAAAATTTTATAACTAATCACCAAAAGACAAGATAGGCTAAATAAATTAATATAATCAAAAAGTGTAACTGTAAACAGTACTATTGATCGATAGGATGCATTTTTTGTGCAACAAGTAAGTTGGATAAGATATGGATTTTGGGGCGCCTTGAAATTTGCAGGGGTGATATGAAACGGGTTTTGCCTCCAAACTGACCTGTACATTTGTATAGTGTATGATATCCAGCGTAGTCTAGTCGAAGAACCTGCTGCTCCGAGCAGTCCTGATAGTTTTTAGGGTTGTCTTATTGATGCCCCAGCAATACTCTCGTAATGCCAAATAGTCCAGCCTTTTTTTTCTTTTCTCTGTGGCCCCAACCTGCCCCTCATAATTCGAGCAGCAAAACCGTTTTTTCATTGGTTGAGAGATGCGGCCTACAATAGGGGATCTTCATGGGAAAGTGTAACCCGGGAAAATATCAGCCTGTCACAAATGATATCCTTTTGGAGGGACAGTATAGGACCTTGGATACCCTATTCGACATTTAAAAAAAATTTTCGTGAAGGATATTCTAGTTCCCATTTTTTCTGCATTAAATGCAGTGAGCTATGGATAGCGCCTGGCTGTCTAAAGACAGCCAGGTGTGTGCTATCACTACCTTTTTAATAGCTGATATATGGCTACTGATCGGCATCAGTTGTGCGTCCATTTGGAATCAAAAACCCTCTCTTCAAAAACTATATGGAATTTAGTACACCAATCCCGGCCCCATGAGACCAATGGAGGCATAAGTAATTGAATGGGGGGTGAAAGAGGGGGATGAAATGTCTTTTCATAATTTCAAGAATGGGCTTTTTTTCCTTTTTTGAAGAAAGGGTTTTGGGCCCTGTTAGTTTATCAAAAAAGATGAAATGATTCTTCAAGGGCAGTAAGTACTGTTTCGGGAAATTTTAATGTTTCTTTGTTCCTACATTGAAGAAAAATAAGAGCAGTTTTTTTTTCCATTCTAATTTAGAAGTTGAGATTGGAGTATCGTGGGGGGTATGCCTAATTTGAATTTATTGGTTAGAAAATTTTGGGAATTTTTGTGGCGGGGTAGAATCTGCGGGAGTCTGATCCCAAGTATGGTGTTAATTTGGATGACGCGACGGAATAGGGGGGAGGTCTAGCTCTTCCTCATGACGAGAACTTGGCGCAGTGGGCATCCAAGTATAATTTCATGGCCTTTTCTGAAAAACTTAAAAGGGGTTTGGGGGGTTTGGGGAAAATACTAAGAACGGGGAGCATAGTCTACATGGCCTAAAAAGGGATATACATAAACTTAGGCTTCGGGGAGGACCTATATTCTGTTTTATGTAGCTCATGGTTTAACCTCAAGGCAACGTTCCTGATGTTTTTAAAAATATCCTTGGAAAGCGAGAATACGGGAATGAGGGGGGGGGGGCAGTCACCATAACACCAAAATATTTATAGGGGTCTTCTTGCAATAGTTTCCCCCTAACCCTTTGAAGTAGGATTTGAGATCTCGAAAATCTTAGTTTTGATTGGGTTGATTAGAGTCCGAGGGGAAACACACTTTTTTTAAACTCCGTAAATGTAATCCCCTTTTCAAATACGAATAAAAATTTTCCCCAAAATATTGATACTGCATAGGTTTCCTAAAAAAAATATCATTAAGTTTGCAAAAAAGAGTGCATAAGTTTCATTTAAAAAGGTAGGGGGCGTACCCCCCCTTTTGGGGGGCCCTTTCTAATTCGCCCTAAGCATTAGGTGCCCTTTGGTACCACAGAGAGGAAGGGAAAGGAAGAGAGAGAGAGAGAGAGAGAGAGAGAGAGGAGAGAGAGAGAGAGAGAGAGAGAGAGAAGGAGAGAGAGAAAATAGAAGAGAGAGAGGAGAGAGGAGAGGAGAGAGAGAGAAGAGAGAGAAAGAGGAGAAGAGAAGAGAGAGAGAGAGGAGAAGAGAGAGAGAAGAGAGAGAGAGGAGAGGAGAGAGAGAGAGGAAAAGAGAGAGAGAGAAAAAAGAGAGGAGAGAGGAGAGAGAGGAAGAAGAAAAGAGAAGAGAGAAGGAAAGGAAAGGGGGAGAGAGAGAAGAGAAGAAGAAGAGAAAAAGGAAAGAGAAAGAAAAGGAGAGAGAGAGAGAGGAGGAGAGAGAGGGGAGGAGAGAGGAGAAGGGGAAAGAGGAGAGAAGAGAGGAGAGGGGAAGAGAGAGGAGGAAAAGAGAAGAAGAGAGAGAGAAGAGGAGAAGAAGAGAGAGAGAGAAATGAGGGGAGAGAGAAGAGAAGAAGAAGGAGAAGAGAGAGAGAGAGAGAGAAAGATATGGGAAAGAGAGAGAGAGAAAGAAAAGAAGGAGAGAGAGAATGAGAGGAGAGAGAATGAAGGAGAGAGAAAATGAGAGGAGAGAGAGAAGAGAGGAAGAAGAGAAGGAGAGAGAGAATTGAGGAGAGAGAGAATAGAGAGAGAAGAAGAGAGAGAGAGAGAAGAGAAGAGGGGAGAGAGAGAGAAGAGAGGGGGGGGGGGGAGAAAGAGAGAGGGGGGGCAACGCCTTTTGCCCTAATTGGTGTTGAGTTTCAGCGTTCAATACCTGCCCGCGGTTGAGGGAGAAAGGAACAGAGGAGAGACATAGAGGATAACCAGTCAAATATGGAGTGCAAAAGAAGAACCAAGGGGAGAGAAGAGATGGAGAGAGGAGACGGTGAGGGAGAGGGATTGGGAGGGAGGGAGGAGGGAGGTGGGGGGGAGAGGGAGAGGGAAGATAGAGCAGAGATGGGGATGGAGCGATAGCGAGAGGGAGAAAGAGAGAGAGGGGAGAGAAAAGAGAGAGAGAAGGAGGAAGAAGAGAGAGAGGGAGAGGAGGAGAGGGGAGGAAAAGAGAGAGAGAGAGAGAGAGGAGAGAGAGAGAGAGGAGGGAGAGAGGGAGAGAGGAGAGAGAGGGGGAGATAGAGGAGAGAGGAGGAGAGAGGAGAAAAAAAAAAGAAAAACAAACAGGAAAAGAACAGCACGAGTCTTTTGCGTCACGTGGTTTAAGACAAATACATCCCAGTGCAGGGCGCACCCCAAAATGAAAAAAAAGGGAAAAAAAGAAAAGTAAGTTTACGAAGGTTTTCCCGGTACAGACAAATAAAAACTACTTTTTATACTTATCGAGCGTGTCCATCAGCGTCGCACTACATATTAAGCGAACAACGAACAAACAAACATTTTATCACGACGTCCTTTATATACGACGGTTATTGTATGGCGTAATGGTTGTGGAGGACGCTGGGTCAGGTCAGGTTACAGGAGGGGAGGGAAGGGAAGGGGGAGGGGGGGGGGGGAGGAGGGGAGGGGGAGGAGGGGGGGGGGGAAGGGAGGAGGGGGAGGGGGAGGAGGGGGAGGAGGGGTGGGGGAGGGGAAAGGGGAGGAGGAGGAGGAAGGGGAAAAGGAGGGCGAAGAGGGGGAGGAGGAGGAGGAGGGAGGAGGAGGAGGAGGGGGAGGAGGGAGGGGAAGGGGAGGAGGAGGAGGAGGTGGAGGGGAGGGGAGGAGGAAGGGGGAAAAAGGGGGAGGAGGAAGGGGAAAAAAGGGGGAGGGGGAGGGGGAGGAGGAGGGGAGGGGGAGGAGGGGGAGGGGTGAAAGGAGGGGAGGAGGAGGAGGAGGAGGAGGAGGAGGAGGAGGAGGAGGAGGCCGAAGACGAGGGGGAGGGGGGAGGGGATGAAGGGGAGGGGGAGGTAGAGGGTAGGGGGACGATAAAAAACAGTAGAAAATAGATAACTAATAGATTCTTTAAAAGTAAAAAAATAAAAAAAAAATCGAATAAATAGATACAGAGGGAAGATAGACAGACAGATAGATAGATAGACAGCGAGAGAAGGAAAACAGAGAACGAACAGACGGAACAGAAGCAGGGCGAAGGGGCATAGAGGCAAGGGAAACGCCGCCGCTGGATTTTTCTCTCTTTAATGCCGGGATGAACTGCGCTCCGGACTGATCCTTTTTTATATGTCGTTTCTACCAGAGACTGTTATTAAGGTTGGCGCAGAGGGAGGAGGGGGGGCGAGGGGAAAAGGGGGGGAAAGGGGGCGAGGAGAGGGGAGGAAGGGAGGCGAGGCGAAAAGAGGGGAAGGGAGGCGAGGCGAGAGGGGAGGAAGGAGGCAAGGCGAAGAGAGGAGGGAAACAAAGGGGAAGAGGGGAGGAAGGAGGCGAGGCGAAGAAGGGAGGAAGGGAGGCGAGGCGAAGTGAAGAGGAGAGGAAGGGAAGCGAGGCGAAGTGGACGAAGTGAAAGAGCTGTATCGTTTCTGTATTTGATCTCCTTGCTGGGCTTGGTTCGTGAGTAGGCGATGTTCCTTTGGCCGGGCGAGCGGGAGAGGGTGTGGCGTGAGGAGGGTGCGGGGGTGCTGTTTATTAGACAACAGAGGAGGAGAGAGAGAGCAGCCGATGATAATGGAGAAGAAAAATGAGAGAGGGGCGAGGTGCACAAGAGAAGAGAACGCGAAGAAACAGCGGGCGATATCCGTGGGGACAATAGCCTCGAATGACGGGATATAATAAACAGAGGGTCGGTAGGCGGGGGGGGGGGGGGGTTATGACGGGTCCCAAAATTTAACAACCTCTTCGCAAGGACGACACGGACCGAAAGGTAGCCCGGCCCTCGACCGTGTTTGAGTTGGAATTAGCGGGAGTCGTCGAGGAGATCAAAACCTAGAAACTTGCTGAAGCAAAAAACAAAAGAAAAACAAGCAAAAAATAGATCAAATACTATTTTCCTAATACAAACTCGGCGCCTCGGCCTTCCTTCACCTGATAGCGACGCAGCAGACAAAAAGAGCCATAAAAGGAGATATTAAGTGCCATTTCACTGATAAACACAAGGCGCTGTATGGCTGGTCCTTCGCTCCAGAGGAAAAGGCCCTTTCCGAAAAAAAT
>NC_051411.1:20531020-20546020 GCF_015228065.2 Penaeus monodon
AAAAAAAAAATTTTAAAGGGGAAATTTGACGGACCTTCTTCCTCACGCGATTACAAATTAGTGTCTCTCTGTCTGTCTGTCTCTTCCCCCCTTTCCCCGCTCCCTCTCCCTCCGTCCCATCTCACATTCCTCTCCGCCCTCCCCTCTCTCATCCTCTCCCTCTCCCTTCCTGCTCTCTCCCCTCACCATCCCTCTCCCTCTCTCCCCGTGCACTCCGTACACTGCATCCGTCTCCCTCCCCGAAGGTTGAACATAAAAATGTGGATTGGGTAAGATCGGCATGAGTTTAGGTTGGGAAATGGCCGACTTCTTCTGATAACGATTCACAAATCCAGGTGTCGGCTGTGTCCTCTCTCTCCAACTCCCTCTTCATCTCTCCCTCCCTCTCGCCTTCCTTCCTCTCCTCCTTCCTCTCCTTCCCTCCTCCCTCTCACCTCTCCTCCCTCTCCTTCTCCTCTCCCTCCTTCCCTCTCCCTCTCCCTCTTCCTCCTCCTTCCCTCTCCCTCCCTCCCTCCTCCCCAGCCGAACACACATTGGATTGCGTAGGACTCGCCATGCACTGTCGCAGTCTGGGTAGGCGCCTTCTCTTACCTGCTTCGAAGGTATCGACGATCCTCAGGAGGAAGCGGGCAGGCTGGACCTTACTTCTACAATCCTTTCAACTTCCCTCCTCATGCCTCCTTCCCTCCTCCTTCCCTCCTCCTTCCTCCTCCTTCCCTCCTTCCCTCCTCATGCCCTCCTTCCCTCCTCTGCCCTCCCTCCCTCCTCCCTCCCCTTCCCTCCTTCCCTCCTTCCCTCTTCTCACTGCCTCCTTCCCTCCTCCTTCCTTCCCTCCTTCCCTTCTCATGCCCTCCTTCCCTAAGCCTCCCCTCGCCTCCCCCCTCCCGCCCCCGTCCTCGAAGGCGGGTGAGAAAAGCGTTACGTGTAACCCGAGCCTGGTCGCGTCCACCCCCACACCGTCACGAGCGGCCTTTCTCTCACGCAGTGTCACATGCCCCTTACCTGATGGACGTGTCAACAGGGACGGCTTTGGCCGGGCCTGGGTCGGTCCTCGGCCGCCTCTACCTGGAGTCCCTCATCTCCCCGTGAGAAGCGCGGAGAACGCGCCGCGTCAGAAACTTCATCATTCACAAAGTAATCATAAAGCGAAGTAAGGGAATTCTTGAGTTTCATTGAGTGTCGGTCCATTGTTATAGGTAGGGCGGTCGTAAAGTAGCTAGGGAAGTTATCTCGCAGTTATGGCCGTATTCCATGTTCTCAAGTTTTTAATCAACAGAAATACTAGAGGAAATTTAATCGATTATATTTCATAAAATTAAATTTCATAGATCTGGTCGCATATATTAGTATATTTGTTAGCAATATAGATGGATGTTAGACACTATGATTGTCAATAATCGTTTCCCCAGACACTCAGCTGTCATCATGTTGCCCTTGTCTTCCTCCTCCACACAAGAACAGCAGACATTTTTTTCTCAGAAAATATAGGGCCGTAAAACACCTTGGATGTTCCTCGCGAAGATAACGATGCGCGGGTGGGCGGAGGGCGCCATGTGTCTAGTTAAATGTACCCTGGAAAGTCGCCCCTTTTCTGTTTTTTTTTCTTTCTTTCTTCCCTTTTATTTTCTTTACAATGATCTTGTTTTTCGTAGAAGACTTCTGAGCTTTTTGAAAATGCTTCAGAATGTCCCTTTCGATAATTGTTTCGCCTTTTGTTCGTGTTCTTTCTCCCTTAACTATTTCTGTATTTATCATTCTCCTTTTCCTTCTTACAGTGATAATAAAGTGTAGATTTCTAGATAGGAAACATGAACACCTCTCGACTTACTCCTATGACGTAAGTTTGCAAATAATTTGCATAATTACATTAAATGGTCTGCGCAGTAACGCAGCGCAGGGAGCAGGAATTTTAACAAGATTCGCATTCCTTCGACCTTTTATCATTCTCACTTTTAACCGAGTTAACATCAAGACAAAAGATGTGGTTCTGCTCTGTTAATTCTCGTCTGCAGCTGTCGGCCTTCATTATGAAGATCTAGCGCTCGGCGTGGACCACAGATTTCCCCCAAATGCAAGCTTAATGGGTAAATAAGGCAAACCACATGTTGAGTTCATCCCAATGTCACCATTATTTTGTCTAGATAAAACAACTATTTTAACCTGCCTCGGTTCATAGCTAAGAAGGTAATTCTACTCAGGGTATTATTGAAAGCAAGTGAAAATGTTCCACGTGATTCGACTCCATGTGCCCCCAGGTGCGTGTCGAGTGAATTAATTTTGGGTGAAGTGAAAGACCGGTGGAAAGGTACTGAAGTGAGTACATCCATATATAAACAAGAAAGAGAAAAACGGTTATCTTTTTTTGATTGAATGGCTCCCGGAAAAAAGAAAAAAACGAAAATATAAAGACGGAATTTCTGGTGTGCCTAAGTGGGGCTTTCGACACAGCTGAGGCACATGTGTCCGCCATTATTCTTCGGGCGGGTCACGTAAGGTCAGGACTTAAAAAACGCGGGAAGTGAGAAAATATGTAAGACTAAGGCTCTCTCTCGGTCTTTGTGCACGCGGTCTTGGTATTCACGTCTTTCGTCTTTTACCTGAATTTCACGGAAGCGTTTGACATTAATTTCCTTTGCCTTTCTCAAAGACTGTAATTAGAGGTGCCCGTTAACCGGCCCTGTAGAAGAGCTCTCGGAGGTGGTAGTTGTGCCAGCGCCGCCTCAGGATCTCGCTCGCCGTCGGATAACCAATGGCGAAACGGATCTCGGCGCCGAGGCGAGCGAACGGCGTTCTCGAACTAGGTGCCACGCACTTGCAGGTACTTTAGTCACACTTGGATATCTGGCGATAGCAATACAAGTGTTTCATTAAATTTCCAAATTCATTTACTTACATTTAGCCTCTCAGAAATGCTTCATGCATTATTTATGCAAATACTTCAATATTTATTTCCCCTTACACTTGTTTATCACAAAATGTGTTTGCCTCCAGTAATTTTCTGGTGTCAGCGAAGGCCGCCGGGCATAAAGCCCGAGGTCGAGAGCGTCCCCGATGAGCCCCGATAACATTCCCGATTCGTCCCGATAAGTGTCCCCGATCCTATGGACAGCATTACCGCTTGGGCATCAGTGGAGCTCGAAAGGCCAGAGACAAAAGGGGAGGCCTAAGATTTTCTGCCCGAGCACCCCGGAGGCGGCCGGCGCTGCGCCCTTGGGTCGCCGGGGGAAACCGCGTCGGGGGAGGCGGCGAGAGCGGACACTCCGCCACACCGCAACGCGCTCATCGCTGTGACGGGAAGCTGGAGGTCGCAATTTCCCGAGTTCTTGACTCTGCCCGAAGATGATCCAAGTAATCGGATTTGTTTATGATGAATGGGATGAGATCTTTCTCTCTTTCTCTTCCCCTCTCCCCCTACCCCCACCCTCTCTCTCTCTTTCTCTCTTTCTCTTTCTCTTTCTCTTTCTCTTTCTTTCTCTTTCTCTTTCCTTTCTCTTTCTTTTTCTCCTCCCCTCTCCCTCTCCTCCCCTCTCCCTCTCTTCGCCCCTCCCTCTCTTCGCCCCTCCCTCTCTT
Organism: Penaeus monodon; assembly: GCF_015228065.2. Lineage (NCBI taxonomy): Eukaryota > Metazoa > Arthropoda > Malacostraca > Decapoda > Penaeidae > Penaeus > Penaeus monodon. The sequence continues at coordinate 20,534,591 of NC_051411.1, forward strand.
CCCCCCTCCCTCTCTTCCCCCTCCCTCTCCCCCCCCTCTCTCTCACCCAGAAACAATATTTACTACATTCATATTGATGAATTAAGGGGGCCTAATTCCTTGACCTCAGTGACAATTAGAACTTTATTAGTTGAAACATATGGATGAAATTCCCCACCCGCTCATGTTAACCCTCACTTGCACAGCAGAGATTGGTGGTATTAATCTCTTAACACTGATCATAAGAAAGTGTGCGAATCTCCACCTGGCTAAATATAAATAAGGCCGAGTCAGTAGCCACATACTATGTCATTAAAAAAATGTATGGAACAAAAGCGGGGGCTAATTTATTGCATTTAGTCCAGAGAACAAGATAACAAGAAATATCACCAAATATCTAGACTGCTTTTGTCTTATTTGTCTTTCGTAGACAGATGAAGACTGTCCGTTGCTGTCGTTGTGTAGTTGACATTTGTCACTAACTCCGATCAATGGGGAGTACAGTCACGCGAATTTTGCGGGATGATGAACGAGATAATGGCCGAGCCCTGAGGACTTCGAGAGAGTGCAGAAGAAAGCATCGACATCAGCAAAGCACTGCCCAGGGAGAAAGGTTTTCTGTTCTTCCATCCATCTCCTCTTCTTCCTCAATTTTCTCCGCTTGCCCTCTCTCCTTTCCCCTCCTTTGTCGTTGCGTGGGTGGCCATGTTAAGTAGGGCGTCATAGTGGCTGGACGGAGGGACTCCTCCTCTTCACCGCCCCCTACTGCGAGGGTGTTCCTTAGGCTAGCCGCGATAAGCACGTGTACGAAGTCACAGATGCTCACATAATTGCTCTCTTGCACTCACATGAGGATACACTCACATAGTACTCTCATTTTCGCACACCCTAGCACTTACACTCGTTCTCACGTTCACACTTGGACACCCTACACACTCACACGCCCCTACACACTCATACGCAGTCACAAGCACGGACACTTGTCTATCTAAAACTGCCTCTTCTCGATTAAGATGTACAAAACACACCTTTTATCCAGGTTCGTGCGCGGTTAAGATTTCCACGACAAATTATTGGCTCGTCTCTCCTCTCGCTCTCCCTCCCCCTAGCACCCCCGCCACCATTGTTTACACTCCGGACTCGCATAAAACAAGTGAGCATCAGCCGCCCTATCTGATGCGGCCCTGGCCACCTTGTTGCCATTTGGTAGGGGTGAAAAGAGGAGGAAGAAGCGTACGGGAGAAGAAAGGGAGGAATAGGTGCGGCATATAAGAAAGAGTGGGAGGGAAGTGAAAGACCATGGTGGAGATTATTGATGACGATAACGACTATTGTAAAGAGGTTTTCGAGGGAAATAAACAGGAATGCTGGAAGGGAAAAGTGAGATAGAGGGAGTAGAAAGAGAAGATGAGAGAAATAAGAAGGGAGAAAAGAACGCTAACCCTAATCCCGAACCATTTATTGTCATGCTTTGTGTGTGTTTGTTGTGCGGCGGTAGCGTTGTGTTTATTGTCAAGCTGTAAGCGTTTATTGTTCAGCCACAATAGTAAATACCTTCGGTAAATAGGAGTGACAGCGCTAAACTAAGCGCAAAAGGAGAACCTAATCGCAAGATCTCGTGTCTTTTTTTTTCTCCCATTTTAAAAACTGTCACAGGAGACCGACCTGCTCTCGCCACCGAGGAATGCCACGGCCGCTTTATGGCTCAATCCCACCGGAGGATCGCCGCTGTGAATTGTGTTAATCGATTGTTTGGCCGGAGCAAATTGAAGGAAGGGAGGGGGCTAATTTGTTGCGCTTGCGATCATAGTTTCATCCCCGTTCACAGTTTATTTAATATGATTTTTCCATTATTAACAAAGAGGGGCAGAGAGGAATTTAGAATTATCAAGGATGTTTATAAGCAATAGAATGGCTAGATCCATCTAAGGATGAGCCTCCCCCACACACTCGTATATGTACTTCACCGCGATATCACCTCTGATACCTCGACGCCTTATTTTCCTTTCTTCCCCTTTTTACTTCCCATTATCCATGTACTCTCTCCGTCTTGCTTCTTAATCTTCGTTTTCCTCTATCCCTCTCTTCCCTCACCTCCGTTCCCCATTCCCTGATGACCCTATGGATAGCCCAGCGCCCACCCCACCCCCGGCGCCGGCCCAGTGGTCGTTAGTGGCGAATTTACATACACATTGTTGAACGCGTCCCCATAAAGCCTGAGACACGTTCGTGGAGGCTTTTCGCCTGCGCGGATACGTTTGCACACGGACCTCGGCTCGGGAATGTCCCCTTGGCGCTCGCGCCTCTTGGAAGTGCCACGAGACTTGCTTTTTATTCACACGCTTTTTTTCACTGATGATATTGCTCGTGGTCACCGTTTTTATAAGAGCTTTTTTAAAAAAGTATTCTAATTATATCTCTCTCTAATCATCTATAGTCTCTCCCTATCTCTGAACTCCTTTTTCTCCTTCCTAATAGTTCCCTCTCTATACTCCTTCTCTCTCACTCTCTCTCTCTCACTCTCTCTCTCTCTCTCCTCTCTCTCTACTCTCTCTATCTCCTATATCATATCTCTCTCTCTTCTCTCTTCATCTCTCTCTCTCTCTCTATCTCTCCTATCCTCTCCTCCTCCTTCCTCTCCCCCTCTTCCCCCCCTTTCCCCTTTTCTCCTCTCTCCTTTCCCCCCTCTCTTTTCCCCCTCCTTTTTTCTCTCCCTTTTTTCCCCCTCTTCCTCTCTCCTTCTCCTCCTTTTCCTCTCCCCCTTTCCCTCTCTCATCTCTCATCTCTCTCTCTCATCTCTCTCTCTCTCTATCAATTCTATCTCTTCTCTCTCTCATCCTCTCTCTCTCTCTCTATCTCTCTCTCTCTCTCTCACTCTCGTCTCTCTCTCTCAACCTCTCTCTCTCTCTCTCATACTATCTCTCTCTCTCTCATCTCTCCTCTCTCCTCTCTCCTCTTCTCTCTCTCCTCTCTCGCTCTCTCTCTCTCTCTCTCTCTATCTCTCTCTCTCTGCTCTCTCTTCTCTCTCTCTCTCGCTCTCTCTCTCTCTCCCTCTCCTCTCCTCTCTCCCCCCCCCCTCTCTCACTCTCTCCCCCACCTCTCTCTCCCTCCCTCTCTCTCTCTATCTCTCTCTCTCTCTCTCTCTCTCTCTTCTCTCTCTTCTCTTCTCTCTCTCTCTCCTTACTCTCTCGCTCTCTTCTCTCTCTCCTATCTCTCTCTCTTCTCCTCCTCTCTCCCTCTCTCTCTCTCCTCTCTCTCTCTCTCTCTCTCTATCTTCCTCTCTCTACTCTCCTCTCTCTCTCCTCTCTCTCTCTCTCTATCTCTCTATCTATCTCTCTAATCCTCTCTCTCTCTCTCTCTCTCTCCTCTCTCCTCTCTCCCCTCTCTCTCTCCTCTCTCTCTCCTCTCTATCTATCTCCTCTCTCTATCCTCTCTTATCTCTCCTCTCTCTCTCTCTCCTCTCTCTCTCTCTCCTCTCTCTCGTTCTCCTCTCTCTCTCGTTCTCCTCTCTCTCTCTCTCTCTCGCCTCCTTCCTCTCTCTCTCTCTCCTCCTCTCTCTCTCCTCTATCTCTCTCTCCCCTCTACTATCTCTCTCCTCTCTTCTCTCTCTCTCTCCTCTCTCTCTCTCTCTCCACTCTCCTCTCTCTCTCCTCTCTCCTCTCTCACTTCCTCTCTCTCCTCTCTCTCCTCTCTCTCCTCTTCTTCCTCTCTCTCCTCTCTCTCTCTCTCTCTCTCTCTCTTCTCTCTCTCTCTCTCTCCTCTCCCTCTAATCTCTCTACTCTCTCTCTCTCTCTCTCACTCTCTCTCACTCTCTCTCTTTCCTCTCTCCTCTTTCCTCTCTCCTCCCATCTACTCTCCTCTCTCTCTTCTCTCTCTATCTCTCTCTCTCTCTCTCTCTCTTCCCCCCACCTTTCTCTATCTCTCTCTCTCTCTCTCTCTCTCTCTCTCTCCTCTACTCTCTCTCTCTCCTCTCCACTCTCTCTCTCTCTCTCTCTCTCTCTCTCTTCCTCTCTCTCTACCTCTCCTCTCTCTCTACTCTCCCTCTCTACTCTCCCTCTCTCTCTACTCTCCCTCTCTCTCTACTCTCCCTCTCTCCTCTCTCTACTCTCTCTCTCTCTACTCTCTCTCTCTCTATTTCTTCTTTTCTCTCTCTCTATTCTCTCTCTCTCTCTACTCTATCTCTCTCTCTCATATTCTTCTAATCTCTCTTTCTCTCTATCTCCCCTCTCTCTCTACTCTCCTCTCTCCTCTCTCTCCTCTCTCGCTCTTACTCTCTCTCTCTCTCTCTCTCTCTCTCCTCTCTCTCTCTCTCTCTACTCTTTCTCTCTCTCTACCTTCTCTCTCTCTACTCCTCTCTCTCTTATCTCTCTCTCTCTCTCACTCTCTCCTTTCTCTCTCTTACTCTCTCTCTCTCTTACGCTCTTCTCTCTCTACTCTCTCTCTCTCTCTACTCTCTCCTCTCTCTCTCTCTCTCTCTACTCTCTCTCTCTCTCTCTCTCTACTCTCTCTCTCTCTCTCTCTCTACTCTCTCTCTCTCTCTCTCTACTCTCCCTCTCTCTCTCCTCTTACTCTCTCTCTCTCCTTCTCTTACTCTCTCTCTCTCTCTCTCTCTACTCTCTCTCCTCTCTCTCTCTACTCTCTCTCTCTCCTCTCTATCTTCTCTCCTCTACTTCTCTCTCTATCTACTCTTCTCCCTCCTCTCTCTCTCATTCTCCTCTCTCTCTCGTCTCTCTCTCTCTCTCTGCATGTGCTCTCCTCTCTCCTCCCTCCTCTTTCCTCCTCCCTCCACTCCCCCCCCCTCTCTCCCTCCCACCCTCCACCCCCTCTCCCCTATCCCCTCCTCTCTCTCCTCCCTCCCCCCTCCTACTTCCCCTTTCCCTCTCTCTCTCTCTCCTCCCTCCTCCCTCCCTCTCCCCTTCCCCTCCTTCTGTCTCTCCTCTCTCCTCTTTCTTCCCCCCTCTCCCCCTCCCTCCCTCACTAACTCCCTCTTCCCCCTCCCACCCTCCCTCACTCCCTCCCACCCTCCCTCCCACCCTTCCTCACTCCCTCCCTCACCTCCCTCTCTCTCCCTCCTCCCTCTCTCTCTCTCTTTCTTCCCCTCCTTATGTGAGTTTATTTCAATTTTCTTCTCTTCCCGTCCATTATTGTTACCCGTGCGGCCCTTTGTTTCCCCTCGATCGCCGACGGGAGCGCCCCCGGGCTTGGAGGTAAGGTTCGTGACCCTCCGTTTGTGTTTGGGCACGCCGTGAGGGATGCGACATGACGGCCGAGCGAGGGTCGCACACGGCCGCCTGTCGTACGAGGGTTGGGCAGCGGGCGAGGTGGCAGGCCGGGCATTGAGCATGGGAGAGGGGCTGGATGGGGCTGCTCGCCGGGCCAGTGATGAAGGGTAGCTACAGATACAATACTTAAATGGGGACTTTATTTTTTAGATAAGATTTATAAATTTTCTTTTCGAGCTTTTCTAGTTATTCGGTTCCTGGGGTGCACTTTGTTCGGGCCAAGGTTGGTTTCCCTTGGTTGTTTGCGACCGCCCCGCGAACAAGATATTCAATTCTACAGCTTCGAATGACTCCTCATTACGGTTAAAACTACGGGCAGGACGTTGGACAGATTTTACTAAAGATGCCAAGTGTGAGGCTCCACGCGGGAGGTTCATATTAAAGGGAAATGAGTTTTCAGTCATTGATAAAACTGTCGTTATTTTAGAAATTTCATGCCAGCAATTCAAGCTGCAATTTCTAGATTCAGAACATTTAGAAATGGTTATGGAAATGCCATGAGTTAAGGAATCAAAGAAAGGCAACCCATACATAGATTGCTCAGTAGAAGCCAGCACGCAGACAAACAAGATCTGAAAGACACCGATCGGCAAACATGCAAACAGACAAGCCGAGGAACCAAGCACACAGGCAGGCAGGGATTAACAGTGAGGGGAAGGGAGGGGTGGGAGAGCAGGTGCTGAGTTCGGGAACGGTGGGCAGGTGTTAATGTTGGCAGTGATTGACAGCTGTTGTTGAGGGTAAGGTAGGGCGGGAGGCATTGGTGGAGCTGGAGGTGCGGCGGTGAGAAAGGAGGGGGCAAGCAGTGGGTTACAGGGAAGATTACAATACATAAAGTTAAAGGACAAGGAAGGGATGTTGGGGGAAGGGGGTGAAGAGAAGAGAGTGAAGGAGGAAAGGAAATCCCGAGCTGTAAGTAGTGAAAGACCTTTGAGTTAACATTAAAAAGGAGGTTGGATGAAAGGGAAATGGGACATGCTTTTGTGTGTAATGCATTGTAAGCGATTAACACCTGCTCTTTTTATTCCTTTGTCGCACACGCAACGTGCAAATGTTCGTTTTCTTCCCTTTATTGAAGTGATGGCAGCTGATATTGTTTGTAAGTGTTGACCACGTGTGCTCTGGAGCGAGTTTGCCCCCGACAGCACTTTCCTCCACCCAGGACTCAGCCAAAAGCGCCTGTTGTGTATACCCTATTTTCAATGCGTGCTCGCTAGTGCCTTTTCAATTTTCCCTCTCTTCTTTCTTCAACTCCTTCCCATTTGATTTCATAATCTTTTCCTCCTTTCCATTTCTCTTCCTTCTCCTCTTCTTCCGCCAACAACTCCTCCTCCCATTCCTCCTCCTCCTCCTCCCATTCCTCTTCCTCCCATTCCTCCTCCTCCTCCTCCTTTCTCCTCCTCCTCTTCCTTTCTCGTCCTCCTCTTTCTTTCTCCTCCTCCTCCCCCTTTTTCTTTCTTTTCCTCCTTCTCTTTCTTCTCCTCCTCCTTTCGTTCTCTTCTTCTTCTTCCTCATCGTCCTCATCATATTCCTCCACCACCACCTCCGTCCCCTCCTCATGTCCCTCCTTTTCCTCCTCCTCCTCCTCGTCCTCGGCCTCGGCCTCCTCCTCCTTTCTCCTCCTCCTTTCCTCCTCTTCCTCCTCCTCCTCCTCCTCCTCCTCCTCCTCCTCCTCCTTCTCCTCCTCCTTCTTCTCCTCTTCCTTCTTCTTCCTCCTCTTCTCCCTCATCTCCCCCCCCACCCCCCCTCTCCCCCTCCTCCTCCCCCCCCCTTTTTCCCCTCCCCTTCTCCCCTCCTCCCCCTCCCCCCTTCTTTCTTCTCTTCTTCTTCCTTCTCCTCCTACTTCTCTTTGTTTTGTTCCTCACTTTCATCTCGCCCCCCCCACCTCCCTCCTCCTCCTCCCCTCCTCCCCCTCCCCCTCCCTCTTCCTCTTTCGTCTACTCCTTCTCCGTCCTCTCCTGCTGTTCCTCCTTTTCCTCTGCCTCCTCCTCCTCCTCCTCCTCCTCTCCTCCTCCTCCTCCTCCTCCTCCTCCCTACCGGATGCACCTGTCTGCCCACATTACGTCCACGTGGTTGGTCACGCCGCGATGGCCTGGGGCCACAACCTGTCTTCTCAGGCCCCTTCCCCTCCTGTCTGTCCCCTATGCCCCCCACCTCTCCATTGGTGCTTCATACACCCCCACTCTTCTCCATCGTCTTCTACATCGCTCCGGTCGCCCCCTCCTGTCTGCCCTCACACAGGATTATGGGCAAGCCCAGCAGCCATAGCCACGTTCTTTTCCCGCTCTTAAAGGTCTAACACGTCACCCGCGTTGTAGGAGAGTCCTCACGCGAGTCTTGTATAGCCTCTCTGGTGTGGCCTTTCTTGGGGCTCAGATAACCTCTCCGGCCTCCACGCCCCCAACACCACTGCGGCCTGCAAAAGTGTCATGAGTAAATTCAGGTGTGAGTTGTGTACTGATATTCAAATAACACGGAAACCTTCAGGCTATCCGATCAGTGCCATAAACAAGTAGTCTGGTTCATCAGTTCACTTTTGTCGTCTCCTAATTGTGCTTTGGTGTGGGGCTTGGGGATTGCTATTTGACAGTATAATGATTTAATCCGCCGTTTGCATAGGTAACGAATAGAAACGGCGCGAAAAGGGGAAAATCATTTAGGTGATGTAAAACAATAGGTACAAATCACTGAGATTTCACTATATGATTCGGAGCTCTGAATGGAAAGAAAAAGGGAGAGACAAGTCACAATGGCCACTGGCAGCTAACAAGAAACGGCCTGACGTTTTAGTATATGGTTTTGATCAAACCAGAAGTTTACTTAGGTTATCATTATGCATCGCCAGGTATCAATGTAAGGCCTGAAAACACGCAGGTATAGATAGATGGCGACGGTAATACACCGCCATTAGGAGTTCAATTGGTCAAGTTGTTCAAGTGATGGAGGCTTTGGAAGGAAACTAAGTGATGGAAGCTTTGGAAGGAAACTAAGTGATGGAGGCTTTGGAAGGAAACTAATCAGCCAGTGAAGTGCAAGAGCGGATGATGCGGAGAAACCTTCCCAATATTAAGATACTGAGATCCGATTTGTTTTCCCCTCCTTTCTTACATGAGAGCTTAGGAAGGTTGGGAAGGAAGGATCAGGAACAGGTAATGGAGGTTGAACGAGTTCCCAAAGTAGGTTGAACCCTTCGCTGTAACTTGAGCCGGACCTACCTAGAAGGAGGGCTTGCGACGGGTAGGGAGGGAGGGGAGGGGGAGAGGAAAGGGGCTAAAGGGTTTTAGGGTTAGCGCAGTTGTTTGATTTCGCTTCTGAAAAAGTTGATGGTCGACGATGAAGGCAGGAGACGGGGGGAGGGAGGCAGCGGCGTAGCCATCATTGCGGAGCGCCGGGGGATTTAAAGGGGAAGGGAAGCTAGCGATGAAAACTCTATTCAGAAAATGGCGGCGCTATGTCGTAAAGCAAGCCTTTACTAAAGTTTTCTATTTTCATTTCTCCACGTGCCTTTTCTTGGTTTGCTTTATTTTCTCCCTATTTTTGCGTTTCATCTTTTTATGTTATTCTATATTTTGTTGTTTTCCCCTTTAATCATGGTTTGTCATTCCCTCTGTAATTCATCCTGCCGGCTCCTGCAGTATTGGTCTTGTTTGATTTCAACCTTTCATTCAGCTCGGCAGCTTTGCTTCATTTGCATCTCTGCCTGACTTGTGAGTGTCATCCGTTTCGCCTAATTTCCCATCGACCCACCCTTCCCCCACGCACTTCATCAGGCGGTGCCCCCCCCCCCCTGCCTCGCCGTAGGGGTCGCCGCGCCCCCGCCTCGCTGTAACCGCCTCCCCACTGCTTCCACAATGGCGAGGTGGCGCCCCCCGCGGTCCGCCCTCTTCTCAGGGACACGCGATCATTATCGAGTGTGTAAAGGGGGTCGTCTAAACGGTCTTCGAAAATGGAGGTTCAATGATCCAAGTGTCTCGGCGGCAAAGGTCAGCGGCGGAAGTGGTGCGCATTCTCACGGATTTTCTTTCACTCGTCTTTCATGCGCATTGTTGATGCCTCCCCAGCTCCGTTTCTTGAGTAGGTGAAAATTAAGAACTAAGAAACAGTTTTGATTCCGAGCGTCTTTTAGTAGATATGAACATCAAATAGGAGGATCATTTGGCGTCTGAATTATGCGCTTCTCTTGTGTGTATTTGTCACACGTTTCTCATGTTCACACAGACAGTGAAATCATGTCCCGATAGTTAATGATTTGTGCCATGTGCATGTTTATGACCGAATTCCCGCGGTTGAGCTTCGAAAGTGGTGTGTTTATTTTCCGGGACCTTGTCATTATTTACCAGAATTGACAAATGCTAAATGGTAATACATATACAAAAATAAGAGATTAACCGCATTTCAACTCCGTAATGCAAGAAACGGAGAGTTACGCAGTCATGATTGTATGTATCTGGCATAACATATTCTGCAATTGAAAGATAGGCAGTGCACCTAAAGGTGGTTTAGGTCATTCCTGAGTCAATAATCCCGGGCGCACATACCCTCGCCACGCCCACACGCACTCCCTGCGAGTGTGCGATTTTTCTGCACGATTGCACCGCTGATGAACTCAGCGATAGGCAAGCTAAGGCGAGATAGAGCGAGATCAGGGAGTCGGGGCGGCACACCCTCGCTCGACCCCGCCGGTGCGCTAAATGGTTGCCACTCCGGTTGACGTGCAACGGGGAAGGAGTGAGAATTTTCTTTCTCTCGTCATTTATGCTTTTATTTTTTGCTCATCTGATTTCACATTATCGTATCTCCCTTGCCATTTTCTTAGAAATCGCATGTGAATTTGATAAACAGTATAATACATCACAAACTAGGATAGTAAGTTTCAACTTGTAATATGTGATGTTACCAACAATAATGATGATGTTATCATCATTATTAAGACTTTTATTATCATTATCATTATTGTTGTTCTTATTACTATTTTTTTTATTATTAAATTCCTGATATCCTTTCCATCCCTCACTAAACAGCACGCGGTCACGAGGCCTGTGTTTAGACAGTCAGCATTGTTAATACAGATAGTCATTAGCGGTCAGGTATGGTAATTAGCGTCTGCGCGGGACTGATTAGTGGCGCCAGAGGTGTCTCCCTGACGAGCCACAGAGGCTGATCCGGGATTTACCTGGGTACTTGGAAATTTAACAGCTGATCATCCCCCTCTTTTCCACCTACTGATTCCCCTCCCCCTCTCTCTCGCAGGTGACCATCCCTCTTCCTCCTTCTCGCCTTCCATATTTCATTTTTTTTTGTTTCATTACTGACTCTGTATTTCCTCTCAATCACATCCCGTTTTCTCTTCTTTTCCCTACCTTCCCCTCCTCTTTCCTTCTCTCTCCTCCCCACCCCTCTCCTCACCGCTTTCCCCTCCCCTCTCCCCTACTAACAACCCGAAGTCACTGCCTCCGCCCGGCGCCCTAATCACCTTTCGTCTCCCGCGGCGCCCTCGGCAGGGCACAGCACGGCTTGGGGATTATCACTGCGTTAGATGCGACCTCGCGATAACCCTTATCTCCTCCCCCTCCTCTTGTCCTCCCCGTCTTCCTCTCCTCCCCCTCCTCCTCTCCTCCCCGTCTTCCTCTCCTCCCCCTCCTCCTCCTCTTCCCCCCCCTCCTCCTCCTCCTCCCCCTCCTCCTCCTCCTCCTCTTCCTCCTCTTCCTCGTCCCCCTCTTCTTCCTCCTCCTCCTCCTCCTCCTCCTCCTCCTCCTCCTCCTCCTCCTCTTTCTCCTCCTCCTCATCCCTTCTCTTCCCTCCTCCTCTTCCCTCCTCTTCTACCACCTCTTTTTCCTCCTCCTCATACGGGGGTCCATCTCCTTCCTACCCATCTTGCTCTTTCTCCAGCTCCCCCTTCTCCCACTACTGTTTCTCTTCGTGCTCTTCTTCCCCTTCCTTTACCTTTTCCTCTTTCCTTCTTTCCTCATTCTTCTTCCCAACCTCCTCCTCCTGATCCCCTTCTCTGATTCTCTTTCTCCTGATCCCCTTCTCTGATTCTCTTTCTCCTGATCCCCTTCTCTGATTCTCTTTCTCCTGATCCCCTTCTCTGATTCTCTTTCTCCTGATCCCCCATCTGCATCTCTCAGTTATTCATTACATCGAATACATTTTCAGGCAACAGGAAGTT
>NC_051411.1:20548864-20556514 GCF_015228065.2 Penaeus monodon
GCCCCCTCTCGCCCCCCTGGGCCCTCATCCCCCCCCCTCCTCCCCGCGGCCGCGTCTTTCGCGCTCCCTTCCCCAAGTCTTCATTTCTCACGCCTAATGTATGGGATGGCAGGGCTAGTGAGTGTGTAATTACTTCAGACATTTGTTAACACCTACTCATGGTTAGCCTGTTTATTTTGTTAATGTTAGCTAAAATCCTAGCATTAGTGGGCAAAAGAGACGCAAGGGGAAGAGACTGTTACAACGTTGATTTTAAGGATGAAAGTTGTACAAACAAAGTTTTGAATACTTTTCAATCTATGTAAACCTAGGCGGATTTTTTCTTTCTCTCTATTCGACAATAGTTCTTTCTCTCTTCCTTTTTCTCATTATTGGTCATACCATTAGAAGGACGATGAGGATTTTTGTTATTTTTATCATTATTATTATTATCACTATTATTATTATTATCATTACCATTAACATATAACTTGTATTACCATTAACTTTCTTATCATTATCGTGATTATTAATATTATTATTATAATATAATTCTCATCGTCCTTAATTTTATCTTTAACATTATTATTATTATTATTATTATTATTATTATTATTATTATTATTATTATTATTATTATTATTATCATTATTATTATTATTATTATTATTATTATTATTATTGCTATTATTATTATTAATATTATTTTTTATCATTAGTGTTATTGCTGTTGTTGTTATTGTTGTTGTTAACATTATCATCATTATTATTATTATCATTATTATTATTATTGTTATGATTATTATCATTACAATTATTATTATTATTATTATTATTATATTATTATTATTATTATTATTATTATATTACATATTATAATTGTTATTATTATCATCATCATCAACGCTATAATAATAATAATGATAATAATAATAATAATAATAATAATAATAATAATAATAATAATAATAATAATAATAAAAAATAAATAAATAATAAATAAAATAATAAATAATAATAATAAATAATAAAAAATATAAAATAATAATAAAATAATGATAATAATGATATAATAATAAAAAATAATATAATAATTTTTAATAATTATACAATAATAATTTTAAAAATAATAATAATGATAATAATGATAATATTAATTATTATTATTATTATTATCATTATTATTATGTATAATTATGAATTTTTATTATTATTATTATTATCATTTATTATTATTGTTATTATTATTTATTATTACTACTATTATCATACCATCATTATTATAAATATCATTACTATTATTATCATTTTTCATTATTATTATCAAAATAATTATAATATTTTGTTGGTGTATTGTTTTATTATTATTATCATCATCATCATCATTGTTATTATTATTATTATCAGTATTTATATTATTATCATTATTAATTATTATTTTTATAATAATTAATTATTATTTTATGATGATGATGATGAGGATTATTTTTTTATTATTTTTATTATTACAAAAATTATTACTATTATTATTATTAATATTATTATTATTTTTATTATTTTTATACCCACACCACATCCATAATTATGACTATTATCATGATTTAAAGATTATTATTTTTCCCTGTTTAATATTTCATTTTTTCAAAAAATCCCAATAGGACCCACTTTTATTTTTTTAAACCCTTATGTTTTTTAATTTTTATCATTGTTTTATTATTATTTTTTATTTTTAAATTTTATTACCATTATTATCATTTTTGGGTTATTTTTAAATTATTTTATCATGATGATTTTATTATTTTTAAATTTTATTACATCATCTTTATAAAAAATAATTTTTAATGTTTAAAAATAATAAAATAAAATAAAATTTAATGATAAAAATAATAATAAAAATAATGGGGAATTTGAAATGATGGGAAAAAAGGGGATAAAAAATAATGATAAAAATAATGAAATAATAAGGGATAAAAAAACAAAAAGAGATGTGATGATAAAGGATGATGATTTAATAAAAATAATAAAAACAAAAATTTAAAATAATAAAAATTAATAATAAAAAATTAAAAATTTATTATTTTATTATTATTTTTATTATTACTATTTTTATATTATTATTTTTTTATCATTATTATAAAAATTTAATTATAAAAATTTAATAATAATAATAATAATAATAATAATAAATAAGATAATGATAAAAAAATTTAATAATAATAATAAATAATGTAAAAATAGTTTTTTTATTATTATTATTATTATAAAAATTAAAATAATAATTATAATAATGAAAATAATAATGTTTGAAATAAAAATATTTAAAATGATAATAATAATAATAATAATAAAATGATACTGATAATAATAAAAATAATAAAAATTAAAAATTTAAAAATTTAATTAAAATAAAAATGATAATAATAAAAATAATAACAATAATTTTTTTGATGATGATGATGATGAGATGATAAAAAAAATAAAAATTTAAAAATTTAATAAAAATTAATAATAAAAAATAATAAAAATAATAAAAAGGAAATAATAAAAAAAAATGATAATAAAAAAAAAATAATGATAATAATAATAATTAAAATAATAAAAATGTTAAAAATTTAAAAAATTATTATAAAATAATTTTTGATGTTTAAAAATTTAATAATAATAATAGTAATAATAAAAAATAAAAAATAATATTAAAAAATGATAATAATAAATAAAAATTTAAAATAATAATAAAAATTAATAATAAAATAATAATGATGAAAAAAAAAATAATGATAAAAACAACAAAAAAACAATAATAATAATAAAAAATAATAAAAAAAATGGGAAAGCAAAAAATAAAAAAAAAAATTAATAATGATGAGGGAGGATGAGATGATAATAAAAATAAAAATGAAAAAAATTAATAATAATAGTAACAGAAATGATAATAATAATAATAGTATTAATAATAAGAATATTAATAATAAAAATTTAAAAAAAGACTGAATTGATCAAAAATAAAAAACAGGGGGCTAAGGGGATAAAAAGAACAAAAATGATAAAAAAGAAAAATTGAAATAAAACATTAAAGATAAAAAAAACCCCAATATTGATAAAAATAAATATTTTTAAATAATATAATATTTATAATAATTTTTAAAATTTATTAAAATTTATAATTTAATAATATAGAAAAAATAAAGAAAACAGTGCTATGTTTAAATAATAGCGATGTTTAATAAAACCATTTTTTAAAAATAAAAAATATGAAAAAAAATTTATGATAAAATCAAATTATAATGATCAAATAAAAATTTAGGGATATTAAACAGAGGGTATAATAAAAATTTAAAAATAAAAAATTCTTATTATCATTCCCTTTGGGATTTTTTATTATAATAAAAGTTGTAAAACTGTTTTGAAAAAATTATTTTTTAAAACTGTTTTTATCATTACCCTTTTATTACTTTCCTAAAAATAAGTATATATGAGGCGCGCTCCCGCCCGAGGGCACCAAGCGCCCCCGAAGGCCCAAAATGGGTTTTTTTCCCTCATCAGCTGTTTCTGGTCCCGCCTACATTAGGGTTGCCATATTACCCCTTTTTCCCCAACACCCCATACTTTCCCAAAAACCCAAATTTGTTTAAAAGGGTACGTTTTTTTAGTGACCCCAATGGGGTATAATATACAATAAAAATTTTATTTCCTCTGCTTTAAATTTGGTTATAGGTGTGTTGGGCTTTCATTTGGTGTAGAATACTTCTTTCTGATCATTGTACAGCTGAAAAAAAAAAAAAACATTTCTCTGAAAATTTTCCAAAACCCCTTTTTTCTCGCAAATAATGTTTTTGGCGCTAGCCCCCTTTTCTGGCACGGCCCCTCATATTCATATCTATCAAATTATCTATCTTTATTTTTGGGGTTGTTTGTTTTGTGTGTGTGTGTGTGTGGGGGTGTGTGTGTGGTGTGTGTGTTGTGTGTGTGTGTGTGTGTTGTGTTTGTGGTGTGTTGTGTGTGCGTGCGCGTCTTTTAAGGGTGTGTGTATATGTATATACATTATTATGTGTGTGTGTGTGTGTTTTTGTGGTGTTGTTGGGGTATGTGTGTGGTGGGGGTGGTGGTGTGTGGGGTGTGTGTTTTGGTGGGGTGTGGGGGTGTAAATATATAAATATTATATTTTAATATATATATATAAATATATAATATGTGTGTGTTGTGTGGTGTGTGGTGTGTGTGTGTGTGTTTATTTATAATATATAGAAATATTTTTTAATAATATATATGCACACACTCCCCACCACACACACAAAACAACCACCACACACCACCCACACTCACACAAACACACACACACACCAAAAGCACACACACACCACAACACACCCCACAAGCAAAAAAAAACAAACACACACACAAACAACACACAACCCCACCACATATCAATCCCATACATCCCTATAAATATTATATATATATATAATATTTTATATAGATATATATTTATATATATTGGAAAAAGGGACAGATACATGTACCACCACCACACCCCCACACACACATATATATATTTTCATATTATATAAAATTTTAATAAAATATAATATATATATAATAATAATAATATATATGTTTATTATTTTATATTGTGTGTTTGTGTGTGTGTGTGTGTGTGTTTTGTTTTTATATATGGGGATTTATATATTATATATTTATATATATTTTATATTATATGATAAAAAATTTCACTTTAATATATATAAAATATATATATATATATAATTTTATATTATATATACTTTCTATATATTTTTAAAAAAAATATATTGTGGATTTTTATATTTATATTATATTTTATATAAAATTATATATAATATAATATAAAATTTTTACACATATATTATTTAACCATATTGAAAATAGAAGTGTGTGTGTGTGTGTGGTGTTGTGTGTGTGTGTGTGTGTGTGTGTGTTATATCTTATATATATATATAAAAATTTTAAATATATATATATATATATATATATATATATATAAAAGGGCTTATATTAAAACATTTTACAATAAATGGAATGATTGGGGAAAAAATGTAAAAGGGGTTCCCACTTATCTTGGAGCTTTTTTAAATAATACATATGATGTTTTCCAACCGGAGAAAAAAAAGAAAAAATTGCATTCCCAAAAAATCCCCACAATTGGGTCTCAAAAACCCTCGGGGAAAAGGGCCCCCAAAGCATTCCCTTTACTGACAAAGCTAGGTTATTGAACTCATTAGTTTTCACAAATTGCATCAAAAGGGGTTCGATTTGTTGGGTGCTGAAGTGAAGCCAAAAAAAAAATAAATATTTTTGAAATATGGTTTTTACGATAGTACTGCTATTAGCTGGACAGAGAAAAAGGGACAAACTGCTAAGAAAAATAAATTGTAAAGCCCTGGCTTTTGGGAATCTTGAACAAAAAGGGAAATTTAAATTTTTTTGGTCATGTGGAAATATTTAGGGAAAATGCTGGCAGGGATGGTGATAGGAAAAAGAGGAAGGCAAACCAAAAACAAGACGAGCGACAAAATTTTAAAAATATTTGCGGGGGTGTCGTGGTACAACTGGAAAGAAAAACCCCAAGATCCCCAGTTTAGTGGCGAAAGGGTGGGGGAAAAGGGCCCCCGGCTGCCCCAAACTGAGCATACCGTTAAATTTGTGATATATATACATATATTAATATATATATATATATATATATTATATATATTTTTTTTTTTTTTATATATGTGGTGTTGTGTGTGTTTGGGGTTGTGTGTGGGGTGGGTTTGTGTGTGTTTGGGGTTTTTGGGGGTTAAAATCATTTTATATTGAGTGTGTGAGTGGGGATTTTGTGTGGGGTGTGTGGTTTGTGGTGTGTGTGTGTTTGTGTGTGTGTACATACATTATAAAGAGTAATGAGTGTGTGTGTGGTGTGTGTGTGTGTGTGGGGGGTGGGGGGGGTTTTTATTTGTTAAAATATATTCATGTATACATATAAAGTATGTGTATGCTATATTTGGGTATTGGTTCAGTGTGGTTTTGGTTTTGTGTGTGTGTGTGTGTGTTTTGTGTGTGTGTGTGTGTGTGTGTGTGTGTGCGTATGTGCTTATTTAGAGAATCCAGGGTGTGTGGGAGAAAATGAAAAAAATAAATGTATTCTTTGTTTGTTCCCCTGCCCCCTTCACCCCAAACATGAAGGGGAACGCCCAGCAGCACCCAATGTCATAACCACTCTGCTCTTGTCACCAAAAATTTTGTGGTCCAAGAAAGGGGAGAAAGAAAGAGGAGAGAGAGGGGGGGGAGAGAGAGAGAGAGAGAGGAGAGAGAAGAGAGAGAGAGAGCGAAAGAAGAGAGAGGGAGAGAGAGAGAGAGAGAGAGAGAGAGAGAGAGAGAGGCGGATTTGTTTTTATATTTTTTACAAGGGTCAATAATTTGACCAAATCTGACATGGGAATGGTTCTTACTCTAAATAAAGATTGCATATGTATCATATGTATATATAAAATTATATATATATATATATATAATATATATATATATATATAATATATATTTTAATATTCCTCTCTCTCACTATATATACATACACACACACACACACACACACACACCACACACACACACACACACACACACACACACACACAAACACCCCCACACATATATATATATATATATATATATATATATATATATATATATATATATATATATATATATATATGCATATGAACAGAAACACTGTAACGTGTACCCAAATATGAAAAGGAAAACAATTACGGTAAGAAATGAACTGGAATCGTAACATTTTTAACTCAACAATTTCTCCTCAGACGAATTTTATAAACGAAATGGATACATAGAGAGATAAGAAAAAAGAAAAGTGAGTCAGGTCTTAGGAGGAGGTCAAGGGCAGAGAATCTGGGAAAGGCTTTACTTACTAACGACGAGTTAATGTTATCCAAAACCATTGTCCAGCACTCGAGTTGAAATTAGGAAATTTTCCAATCAACAGTGCTTCTAACATTTCTCTTTCTCTGATTTATGAATTAATCTAGCAGCTATCCAGTTAAGCTGGTGACCTTCATGTAAATAAATGCAACACGTATATAATTCTCTGGTGTACCTAATATCACGTGTGAAATTCAGTCGAGCAAATTGCAAATAGGACTACGAAGGGGAGATCACGGTTATGCTCATTTTTTTTAAAAACCCAATAGTTTCGCTATGTAAAATAATGTATATACTGGGGAAGTATCAAGGGAGGTTGGCCACATGTTCTTTACAATCGATTCTAACGTGTTCGGAGACGTAAGAACAATGTCAATTTCGCTCCTTTAAACCGCATTGTCATCGTTGTGCACTGTCTGTGGGTTTACGGGAATAAGATAAAATTTCAGTTTCGAAGTTTAATGGTGATTAAGAAAAAAATCTTTAATAGGAAAACCTTAAAATGAGGCAAGCTCCGATCATGAATCCTTATCAAAAATCATTTTCCAAAAAACGCTACGAGACTATGACTTCCTAACATAACGGATGATCGAGAAAATACAAGGTAATTGCTCTATGAATTGGTCATAGTTTAAAAAGAAAACCAAACAAGCCGTATGCATGAGTAAAAGAGCGCCCAGAAATTAATTTACCTTTTAAATCTGTGAACAAAATTTA
>NC_051411.1:20556614-20559114 GCF_015228065.2 Penaeus monodon
CCAAGACGTTGCTGCCCAGGAGCGCCGATTTGCACGTCCGTCTTGTATGGCGTAGTCAAGTATGTGTTGTGTGTAGGATGTGGATAATTCTACAGGATGTGGATAATTCTATTTCGGTTACCAGTGGACCACGTGGCTGTTTTCCACGTGGATCCAAAAGTCCCAAATATAACCTTTCGCTCAGCGAGGGTGGAGGTCACATCTGATATCTCACCTCGTTTGACCGGGAGTTCGTGCTAAGCTACCACCGCGCTAAGGTCAGCTCTCACCTCTCTCCGGGCGGGCTGACCGTGACCTCCGCGCGGCCCGATTACCCCTTTAGACAAGTCGTAGCGTCGTCGTAGCGTGTGTTCACCCCTTTACGTGTGTTTTGCGTCCCTGTCAGCCACTGTACTAGAGTACGTTCACATAGCCTTTTACAGTCTGGTGGCAGCGAGGGCCGTTGCATCCTTTTGGCATGCAACACAAATGCATACCCCGAAGAAAATCCACTCGACCGCTTCAAGACATGGCTAAGAAAAAAAAAACACGTAAGTACACGTTTGGGCCCCTCTTTCTTATTTCTTTTCCCTTCCTTCTCCCATACATGTGTTAAGCCGTTGTTTTTTGTTGGGTTAAAAGGTGCTAATGACAGCAAATGGCACGTTCTCCACTATTCTTCCACCTCAGATCGCATTTCCGTGTGATCGAGTATGCAATCAATAAACATGAATATCGTTCGTTAGTTAAGTAATTAATTATTTTCTCTCGTTTTTAGAGATTTATATTGTTTCATCTGCAACGAATTTAACGCATTCGTGATTTTATCTTATCACGAATATCATTTCATTTTTCCTCCCCCTCACCCTGACCTGACCGTACCTTTTCTTTGGCTTGCGGTCACTTTGGATTAGAAAAAGGTTATTTTCCCGTCTTGACCTGACCTCACTTTCTCTTTTCCCTGTCGGTGGCGACGTGGGAAGGGTCTGATGAATGCGTGGTTTCCCTGTATTTTGGTTGTTATTTTTGTTGACGCCTTGGGAATTAACCATAGCATTGTTACATTGCTTTTGGTGACAAGTTCTATCGGCGCTAGAGCGAAGCGTGTAACGCAATTTCATTAATTTGTATTATTTGAATATAGTGTAGGATCTTCCCCCATATCATAGTGCACAGGATTGCCCGATATTGCCCCGGGGTAAACGCCTAATAGATCTGCGCTCCGTCGTTCGAAAGTAGGTACAATAAACCGAAGTTATTCGTTCAGCACCCTTTGAGTCGGTGTGACCCGCGGTTACGTCCGTTAATTAATGTAGGACTAGGGTTTAAGCTAGAATCATTATTCGCTTATTAATCACACCTTTCTCACCCTCTTGAAGTCGCTTGCATGTTTTGGGTACCCCCCAAGCGTTTGTGTGATTCGTGAAAACTTATATATCCTTAGGGAATTTTGTGAGCGCCCATCACAGATACGCAGAAGAGAGTAGGTTATTTATATTCCCTGGCTCGAGTCGCCTCAGTCATATACGGCATTTGGGTATAGGATCCCCCCGTTATGAGTTTTAATGAGGTCTGGCATGCTATAGCTAGACATATACCTCGGCAGTTCAGATTTCTGACCCCGAGAAGATTTGCTTGTTAAATAGCTTGCGAATATTTTTTCATGTCACCATTCATTCATGCGTACATTCTGTCACATATCATTAAATGTTGAATTCAATGTGGTAGTTGAAATAATCTTAAATAGCTAGCATTGCTAATGTACTTCAGTTTTGTTATAGTGAACGTTAATATTCGTGTTTGTGATTCATTCTCTGTGTGAGATCACTCTCGCTTTCCCTCTCATTCACGCTAGCTGTCACTCACACATGCATACTACATGACACCGGAAGAGGGACTGGAAGGAAGACGTCGAAGAGGACGGGAGGTGGATGAGGACGCGTGCCGTGGAGGATGACGTCTACATTGGGCCGTCAAACATTTCTCCGGGCGTGCGAATAGGACAGCCTTGAGGTGGAGCAATCTATCAGCGCCTCGAGGGCGAGGCGAGGGTAGGTGGCAGAGCGGTGTGACATCTATTAATAGTGAAATCTGCCTGAGCCAGGGTGACATCCATTACTCAGGAAAGCCGGCTACGCAGCTGTTCGCCTCCTGGGTCATGACCTGACCTTCGGCGATAACGAGAAACGCTTGAAGGGTACAACAGCTGTGTCCCCACGCCCTAGGGGGAAGCGACCCAGAAATACCCGAAGGGAATCAGTCCGAGGCCGTTCCTTGAACCGCTCACACCTTCCTTCCAACCCGTAGGAGCTGACGCCGCCTCCGCCACGTCTACTGCGTCAAGATCCCTTTTAATCTACGCGTCTGTTCCCTCAATAAAGGTGAGAAACAGATACTGAGTTTTCCTCTGGACCTGCCAGATAGTATAATGGTATTCTAGTATCATTCAAATTAGAGACCATTATAGTGTGTGTGTGTGTGTGTACACACCCATACGCACACACACACACACACACACACA
>NC_051411.1:20584606-20597215 GCF_015228065.2 Penaeus monodon
TGGGCCCCCCCGGGGTAATAAGGGAATTAACCCCCCGCGCTCGACCCCTTCCCCCCCCTCCGGTGCGGGAAAATAGCACAGGGAAAAGGGGAGGGAGGGACGGAGGGCGGAGGGTAGAGAGGAGGGATGGAGCAGGTCACGCAGAGGGGGGGCTGCATCGGGGAAAAAATCATTTTCGAAATGATAATGACGCGAGGGGAGGGGGCAGGTGCCGGGGTCAAGCTTTTCCCCAGGCATTGTTTCTGTGAAGTAATTTTTGATAGCGAGGTTGCAGGTGACTACACGATATTTAGTTTTTATGGTAAAGTTTGGTTTTGGGTGGTATGTGTTTGTGTGTTGTGTGTGTGGTGTGGTGGGGTTTGTGTTTGTGGTTGGTGTGTGTGTGTGTGGTTGTGTGTTGTGTGTGTTGGTGGTATGGATATATGGGAAAAGTAAACCTAGATACATTTAATTTTAAATTTTTATATTATATATATTATATTTTTATATTTTATATTATATTATAATATATATATGGGACCCCCTGGCGAAATAATATTATATATATTATATTTAATATATATAATATATTGGGGGCCCCCTGGCGAATATTATATATATATATATTATATATAAAATTATTAAATTAATATTTTATAGATTTTTGTATATGAATCTTTTCAAACTTATCATTATGTTTTCATTTGCGCCTTTCCCTTGGCTAAAGTGCGGGAGCCTTAGGGATTTTAACCGGGTTCCGCCGACATCACGACGGGTTCCGCGGGAAACCGAAAATAATTCTGTTTTATACAAAATGACAGCGATCAAAATTTCAAAATTCCCTTCCCAACAACACGTCACTGCCATTTCCGACTGAAACATTCGACGTGTCAGCAGTAAAATGTACATTTTATATATAGGGGTTTCTGGAAATGAAAAATTTTAAAGGGGTTTCGTCCAAGGGTAAAGGGTTTCTGAGGGGGGTTCTTAATTTTTTTATCCCAAAGCCCTTTTAGGTTTTTTCCCTTCCTCCCACCCCCCCCGTAATAAATGAAAAAAATTTTCCCCAGATCGAAAAAAATTAAAAGAAGTTCTTATCTATGAGGTAGTTAGTCACATATATTTAATTTAATCATTTTTGGGTCATTTTTTTTTAAGAGAATCCCAATTTGATTACAAAAAATTCCCCATTTTTTTCCCAAAAACACTTGCGCACCCCCCTTAGATTTCCTGGGGCCCCCCAAGGGGGGTTTTAAGAGGTTTAGAACCAATGTTCTAGAGGATCGGGAAGCTCACATTTGAGTATAAGACAATTGTCGAGTGAAATTTCTCAATGGACTTAGTGTGGGGCCTGGCCCCTTTTTGTGGTCTACATTTCCACAGGGAAACCCCCGAGCGTTGTACCCCTCGCCCCGGGTAATTTTTAGTGGTAAAAGAATTCAATAAATCCTTAACGAAATTTATGAGGTCGGAAAAAATTTAAAATTTAAGCACAGTCATTTTTTCGAAGGATTTGGCCTATTTGGCAATTCTTTGCCATACCCTATGGGGTGCACCGACAGCCAGAGATGGGCAAAAAGTCACCTCCCCAACCGGGCCCTCCGTTCCCTTTTCCCGATTTCCAGTTCGGGGTTTCTCGTTTTTCGCTTTATATGTTCGTTTTTTTCCTTTCCGTTCATGATCGTCATTTTTTTACCTGTGTTATAAAATTTTCGTTTGTTATTTTAAATCTAAATTATAAAAGAATTTTTGAAAGGAACAAAAGCTTGATAAAGAATGGGCAGCCAGTGTGTTAAATGAAATATTTTTGCACACATTCCATCCAAATTAAAAAAATTGGGTTTGTACGCTAAAGGGCCCAATACTCAACCGTAAATAGAAATAGTCATCATTAAATATTTTGTGCAAAAATTACAAATGTAAAAGGGCCCCCTAAAGAAATTACCTTATCCTCTCCGGTTTCCCCGCATGCCCTTTGGCAGGGCTGGCGCGCCTGCTGCGGTTGGGGGCAGAACCGAGGCGCACCATGGGGGGCAACAGGCTGCCGAGTCCAGAGGCTCCGGCCTAGTAGACCCGTTAATCTATGCACCCCCTTTATAACTTTAATACATACATATATTTTTATATAAATAGATAGATAGATAATAAGATAGATCACACACACACACATAAAAATATATATATATTAATATTATTTTAAAATATAATAATATAGCATATATCATATATATGAACATTTAAAAATATAAATATTATATATATTATATATATATAATATATATAATAATTTTGGGTGGTGTGTGTGTGTGCGTGTGTGGTGTGTGTGTGTGTGTGTGAGTGGTGTGTGTGTGTGTGTGTTTGTGTGGTGTGTGTGTGTGTGTGGTGGTGTGTGTGGTGGTGTGTGGGCGTGCGGCGTGCGTGCGTGCGTGCGCGCCATGGGTGCTGTGTAGTATTTATGTGCGGAGGGAAGCGTAATATGAAATATAAGAAAAGGAAAAAAGGGAAAAGAAAAGAAACCAAAAAGGGAACCGAAGATAATTGGAGTAAAGATCGGAATGAGCGGCGTTTGCAGGCGCCTCGGACACGGGGGGGGGGGGGGCCAAATTAGCCCTTTTTCCGGGGGGTCGTTAAGGGTTGGCCGTAAGAGGGGATGACGCTTTTTGGGTTGCGGATCCTTCACAGGGGGGGGACTTAGGCCCCCTCCCCCACTTAAAAGTAGTTCTAATTCAAACATTCACTTACTTTAGTGATTTAATGAAAAAAAAGGGAAAAAGCATGAAAAAAGGGTGAGGGTGTTTTTCCGAATCGAGACAAAGAGCTTTTAAAGCGGGGCCCCCCGGGGAACCTGTGGATAATTGGGGTTGTGTGGCCGCGGGGGAGAGCGGGTAGGTGGCATTCGCCGGAGATTAGTGAGCGGGAGAGCGGTGGGGAAAAGGGGGGATGGCGGCCAGCAAAAAACCGCACACGCGAGAAATAAAAATATATAGACATCCCCCCCTCCCTTTCCCCCCCCTCGCCTTCAACAAAAAACCGTCCCTGGGGTGAGGGGGAATAAGCCAGCTGGGAAAGGGGGGCGTTTTCTGGGGTGCGCGACCACGGGGGTAATTTATGGTGTTGGGAAATAAAGTATTTTATTTGATTAAACCCGAGGGGAAAATGTTACAAGGGGGGAAGGGGGGGGGGGTGCGTTTTGGGGGGAAAGGGGAGAGGGGGGTTCCCGGGTGGCAATTTTTGATATTGCATAAGGATTGGGCAAAGTGTTTAAAAAACCCTTACCCGCATTACAAATGATAAATAGAAAATAGAATTATATATAAAATATATATATTTATATATATATATAATATAATATATATATATATAAATTTTAATAATTAAAGGAGAAAGAGAAGAGAGACCCACATTTATTAAAATTTTACATATATAATAACATATACATTTATATTATTGTTTATCAAAAAAAAAAAATAAATATATTATAATAATATATATAAATATATATATATATATATTCAACCCAACCCACAACACCACAACACAAACAACCCCCACACACACACACACAACAACCCCACACAAACACACACATATAAATTTTATAATATATATATATAATTATATATATTAATAATAAATATATTAAAAATTATATATAATATATATATATATAATATATATTTATATATTTTATTAAAAAATATATACAAATATATATATATATATATATATAAAATATTAATAAAATATAATATATAATAATTAAAATTTCACACATACAAAAACCAGACACATATATATGTGTGTAATTTTTAAATGGTGTTGTGTTTGTTGTTGTTGTTGGGGTGTGTTTGTGGTTTTGGGGTTTTGGTTTCTTTTTGTATATAGCGGTGTATATTTTTGAAAAGAGACAAAAATATATATAATATAATATGTATAAATATAAATTTTATATATAATATATATAATATATATTATATATATATATTTTAAAATAAATAATAGTGAAGGGAGAGAATTTTTTTTGTATTTATTTGCAGGACAATATGGCCAAGTGGTGTGATAATGGCGGGGGCGGGAAAGGGGGAAAATCCGCAAAAGGGGCCCTTTTGGCCCTTTAGAAGAGAGAGATGGGGGAAAAGACGGGGTTTACTCCCAAATTGGTGTGCTATGGGGAGGGGCGTTAACGAGGACCTGGCCTTCATGAAGAGGTAAAAAAAAGGTCCACTGTAACAGCAAATGTAAGAAAAGGTAGGGAGAATAGGAAAAAGAAAGGGATGAGAGGAAAAGGAACTATAGACAGAGCGAAGAGAGCAAGAGGCAGGTGGTGAACGAGACGGGGAATAAGGGTGAGAGAGAACAAAAAAGAAAGGAAAGTGAGTGAATCGATGGCATAAACAGTACAAATCTTCCCTCACCAAGTACAGTAAGAAATATAGACACAGAGCTACGAAAAGGTCAAGGAAACTACTGCACTGAAGGACTTTAAGGGATAGAAGCGAGTCAACGCTGGACTGTTACAAGAGGGCCAGGAGAGAACAGGGAGGGAGGTCGTGCTAGCAGTAGCGATGTTGCTATGACAACCCGTTCGATGGGGCGAGAGGAGTTTATGTGGTAGGCTATGCTGTGGGGTTTTTGGACGGGGTGTAAAAGTCGCAGTGTGCAGTGCCGTTAATGAGTATAAGCTATATCAATATCACAAGTGATATGGCTTTGTATGTTTTATGTTGAAAATATACGAGATTCCAATGTGCCATATATAATATAATAAATATATTATATATTATATATAAAATATTTTTATATATATATAGGTATAAAAGTATAAAATTGCAATTAATAAAATAATATAAAATATATTAATAATTATATATATAATATAATAATATTAAGAAATGTATATATCAATTTTTTTAATATTTTTTAATATGTTATATATATTTAAAAATATTATGTATATATATTCATTATAGAAAAAAAACACACTACTCCACACACAACACACACAAAACACAAAACCCCCACAACACACACCAACACACCACACACAAAACCCCAACACAACACACACACACAAATATAATATATATAAATATATATATATATTTTGATATATATATATTATATAAAAATTTATATACGATACAGCATACATATATATATATATATAATATTATATATATAATAAATTATATATAATAAAAATATATATATAATATATTTATAATATATATATAAAATATATATATTATATATATATTGTGTGTGTGTTGTTAACATATGTGGTGTGTGTGGTGTGTGTGTGTGTGTTGGTGTGTTGTGTGTGTGTGGGGGTTGTGCGTGTGAGTGAGTTGTGTGTCGTGTGTGTGTGTGTGTGTGGGGTGTGTGTGTGTGTGGTGTGTGTGGTGGTGTGTTGTGGTGTGTGTGGGGGTGGTGTGCGTGTGTGGTTTGTGTGGTGTGGTGTGGTGCGTGTGTGTGCGCAACGGAAAGAAGATACCCCACAGACATATTAATGTCCGCGGTATGGTGAAAAAATTTTTGCGGAAAAAGAGGCGCAACCGCATTAACATTCTTCCTGAGAGCAATTACGTCTGTCTCGCCGCCGCCTGTTTCCTGGAAACAAATTTTCCGTAGCAGCAACTCCTTAACCCCCCCCCCTCCCCCCCTTTAACCTCCGTCTGTTCCAAGTACCAAGAATTGTCTACGATTTCCATTATTTTTCTTCGTCTTCGTTTTCTTGTTTTTTTTTTCTTCTCTCTCTCTCTTTCTCATTTTATATTATTTCCTCCAAATTGTTTTTTTTTTTCTTGTTTGTTTGTTTGATTGATTGTACTGTGTTGTCCGTGTGTCTATTTACCCTTTTCTCTTCCCTTACGTTTTGTTTGTTTATGTATTTTGACTCGTTTTATTTCCAATATCTTTTATTCCCTTCTATCCTATTCCACTCAATTATCTTCTGAATGTCTTTTTTTTTCATCTGATAATAATTCGTTTTTTTTTCATACAATCATTTCCGTACCATTTTCCTCCTCATTGACGCTTTCCATTATAAGTGATGAGCTTCATTTCAACAAACTGCAATGAAAACGTTTTTGATGAGGACAATTTTCTCTGCTGAAGAAGGTAAGGACGAGAAAGCCACCGTTTCTCGCACGGGCAATTTTTTAACACCCCTTCGTAAGTCGGGTAGGTACTGGTAATAGTAGTACTAATGGTAAAAGCGTCCCGGTTTTTATGCTGTTGAATCTGTTTTTATTGCAATGTTTTCCTATCATTAATTTTTGTGTCGCTTTTATTGTTTTGTTGCTATTTTTATTGTTTTGTTGTTTCTTTTGTTATCACCATTATTGACAATAATGATAATATCAACAACAACAGTGTATATATTATATATATATATATATATAATATTATATATATATTATATATATAATATAATTATATATATATAAATATTTATATATATATATATAAAAATATATATATATATATATATATATATATATATATATTTATATAAAATATAATATATTTTATATTTTAAAATATATATATATATATGTATGTATATAGTATAATGTATATATATATATATATTATATATACATACAATATATATATATATAATATATAAAAAGCACACACACGCACACACAAAGTGTATTGTGTATATTTTATATATTATATTTTAAAATATATATATATATATATATATATATATATATTTTTAATATTATATATATTATATATATAAATA
Source organism: Penaeus monodon (assembly GCF_015228065.2). Classification (NCBI taxonomy): domain Eukaryota; kingdom Metazoa; phylum Arthropoda; class Malacostraca; order Decapoda; family Penaeidae; genus Penaeus; species Penaeus monodon. Next base: position 20,591,340 of record NC_051411.1, read on the forward strand.
TATACACTTTTTTGTTGTTTATTTTATTGTCAATAATGGTGATAACAAAGAAACAAAAAAACAATAAAAAGCAACAAAACAAAAAAAGCGCCCAAAAAAATTTAATGATAGAAAACATTGAAATAAAAACAATTCAACAGCATAAAAAGGGGGGAAATTTTTACCTTTAGTACTACTTTCCCAGTACCCTACCCGATTTACAAGGGGTGTAAAAAAATTGCCCGTCGGAAACGGTGGTTCTCGTCCTTACCTTCTTCAGCAGAGAAAATTGCCCTCATCAAAAAACGTTTCATTCCCTTTTGTGTGAGCTATCACTTATAATGGAAAGCGTCTGGGGAAAAAGGTCGGAAATGTGTTGAAAAAAAAACAATTATTTCAGATGAAAAAAAAAGGACTTCGGAAAATTGAGGGAATAGGATAGAAGGGAAAAAAAGATTTGGAATAAAAAGAAAAAATACAAAAACAAAAAAAACGTAAGGGAAGAGAAAAGGGTAAAAGAACACGGAAAAACCTAAAATCAATAAAACCAAACAAGAAAAAAAAAAAATTTGGAGGAAAAAAATTAAAATGAAAAAAGGGGAGAGGGGAGAGAAAAAAAAAAAAAACGAAGACGGAAAGAAAAAAAAATAAAAAGTGACATTTTTGGGTACTTGCGCGGAGTTAAAGGGGGGAGGGGGGGGGGTAAGGAGTGTGCTCAAAATTTTTTTTTCGGGAAACGGCGGGGCGGCGCGTTTTGCTTCGGGAAAATTTTTGCGGTTGCGTCTTTTCCGAAAAATTTTTCATCCACTCCGCGGACTTTAAAGTATGTCTGTGGCTATTGTCTTTCCTTTGGCGCACACACACGCACCACACCACACCACAAAAACACCACACCGCACACACACCACCCCAACACACACACACCACACACACACACACACACACACAACACCACACACACACACACCACCCCAACACCCACACACACACATATTTTAACACACCCCACACCACTAAAATATTAATTAATTATAATATAAATATAATTAATTTATTATATATATTATATTATAAATAAAATTTTATATAATTTTAAAATTAATAAAATATTTATATATATTTATTATATATATTTATTTTTAAATATATATATATATAATATATATATATGATGCATGTATCTATATATTTTTATATAATTACAATTATAATATATATATATATATATATATATATATTATTATATTGGTGTGTGTGGGTTTTGTGTGTGTGTGGTGTGTGGGGTGTGTGTGTGTGGGGGTTTTTGTGTTTTGTGGTGTGTGGTGTGTGAGTAGTGGTTTATACTATAAATGAATTATAAACATAATATTTTTAAATATATAAAAATTTTAAAATAAATATTATAAAATTGGATTATCAAATTCTTTATATATATATTAATTAAAAATATATATATATAATATATATATATATAATTTTATTAAAATTGAAATTTTATACAATCTATACTTATATATAAAAAAAATTATTTTATATATAATATATATATATATTATAATATATATATATATGGCACATTGGAATCTCGTATATTTTCAACATAAAACATACAAAGCCATATCACTTGTGATATTGATAGCTTATACTCATTAACGGCACTGCACACTGCGACTTTTACACCGCGTCCAAACACGGGACAGCATGTCCTACGCAGCATAATTTTCCCCTCTCGCACACGGACGGGTTCATAGCACTCGCTATGCTAGCACCCCCTCCCCCCCTGTTCTCTCGGGCCTTTGTAAAGTCCAGCTTTGATCGCTCTTCCCTTAAAGTCCTTCAGTGCAGTAGTTTCCTTGACCTTTTCGTAGCTCTGTGTCTATATTTCTTACTGTACTTGGTGAGGGAAGATTTGTACTGTTATCATCGATTCACTCATTTCCTTTTTTTTTTTTTTTTCTTTTTTCTCCCCTTATTTCCCCCTCTCGTTTACCACCTCTTGCTCTCTTTCCCCGTCTATGTTTCCCTTTTCCCCTACCCTTTCTTTTTTCCCATTCTCCCCACCTTTCTTACATTTGCTGGGAAGGGACCTTTTTTTTTTCCTCTTCAGAGGCCAGGCTCGTTAACGCGCCTCCCCCTAGCACACCTAATTGGGGTAAATCCCTCATTTCCCCCTCTCTTCTTCTAAACGGCCAAAAAGAGTCCCTTGCGGATGTTCCCCCTTCGCCACCCCCATTACACACCACTTGGCCATATTGTCCTGCAAAAAATACAAAAAAAATTCTCTCCCTTCACTAATATTTATATATAATTATATAAAATATATTATATATAAAAATATATATTATATTTATATTTATACATATATATATATTTATATCTTTTTTTTCTTTTCAAAAAATTACACACGCATATATACATAAAGAAACCATAACACAAAACCCCAAAACACACAAAAAAACACAACAAACACACACACCACTTTTAAATTACACACATTTTATGTGTCGGTGTTTTTATTTTGTTTTAATTATATATATTATAATATATATATATATTAAAATATATTATATATAATATATATATATATAATTATTATTATAATATTTTAAAAATATATAAATTATATATATATATATATATATTAAAATATAATTTTATATTTAAATTATTTTATATATTATATATATATATTTTATAATATATTTGTGTGTGTGTGTGTGTGGTTGTGGTGTGTGTGTGTGGGGGTGTTTGGTTTTGGTGTGGTGGTTTTGAAAATATATTAATATATATATTATATATATTTTATTATATATATTTTTTTTTTTATTTTTTTGATATATACCAAAAATATAAATGTATTGTTATTATATATGAAATATAATAAATGTGGGTTCTCTCTTTTCTTTCTCTTTTATATTATATATTTATAAAAATATTATATTATATATTATATTATATTATATATATATATGTTATAATAATTTATTTTTCTACTTAAACCCTTTGAAGTGGTAAGGGGTTTTTTAAACACATTTTCAAATCCTTATGCAAAAATCAACAATTTCCACCCTGGGCACCCTCTCGCCTTTTCCCTAACGCACCCCCCCCCCCCTTTCCCACCTGTAAATATTCCCTCGGGTTTAATCAATACAAAATCTTTATTTCCAACACCCTCAAAAGCCCCGTGGATCGGCACCCCAGAGAAAAGTCCCCCTTTCCCAGCTGGATTATTCCCCCTACCCAGGGGCGGGGTTTTTTGTGAAGGGGGGGGGGGGAAGAGGGGGGGGGGGATGTTATTATATTATTTTTCGCGTGTGACGGTTTTTGTGTTTTCCCCCATCCCCCCTCTTTTCCCCCCCGCTTCCCCCTACTAACTCCGGCGAATGACCCGCCCACCCCCTCTCCCCCCGCGGCCACACAACGCGACCCCTTATGCCACAGCGTTCCCCAGGGGCTCCGCATTAAGCTCTTTGTCGTCGAATTCAGGGAAGAACAGCCTCAGGCATGTTCAGTGCTTTTCCTTTGATTTCATTCAATCAGCTAAAGTAAGTGAAATGTTTGAATATAGAACTACATGTAAGATAGGGATAGGGCCTAAGTCACACCCTGTGGAAGGATCACGCTAACAGTCAAGAAAGCGTCATCTCCTCATTACGGCGCAACCCCTTAACGACCGCCCCGGAAGAACGGCTTAATTGGACCCCCCCCCCCCCCGTGTCCGAGGCAGGCCTGCAAACAGCCGCTCATTCCTGATCTTTACTGCCAATTATCTTCGGTTGCCTGTTTGGTTTCTTTTCTTTACCCTTCTTCCATTTTCTTATATTTCATATCTACGCTTCCGTATCCGACAACATAAATACATACACATGCACTCACATGTGCGCGCACGCACGCACGCACGCACGCACGCCCACACACACACACACACACACACACACACACACACACACACACACACACACACACACACACACACACACACACACTCACACACACACACACACACACACACACGCACACACACACACACACACATATATATATATATATATATATATATATATATATATATATATACATATATATATTTATAAATGTATACATATATATGTATATATGCATATATATATATATATATATATATATATATATATATATATATATATATTTATGTGTGTGTGTGTGTATCTATCTATCTATATATCTATCTATCTATATATATATAAATATATATGTATGTATATATGTATATAAATGTGTGTGTGCCGATAGATTAACGGCTCTACTAGGCACGGAGCCTCTGGTACTGCGGCAGTCCATGTTGCCCGGCACTGGCTGCGCCTCGCGTTACTGCCACCCGAACCGCGAGCAAGGCAGCGCCCAGCCCTGCCAAGGTCATGCGGGAAGGCGCGAGAGAGGATACAGTGTAATTTCTTCGAGGGAGCCTTGTATCATTATGTACTTATGCACAAAAATATTTAATGATGACTATTTCTATTTACGGTTGATGTATTGGCCCATTGAGCGTACAACCAATTTTGTAATTTGGGATGGAATGTGTGCAAGAAATATTTTCATTTATCACACACTGGACTGCCACATTTCATTATACTCAAGCATTTCGTTCCTTTCAAAAATTCTTATTATATAATTTAGATTGAAAATTAACAAGCGAAGTGTTATAATCAACAGGTAAACAATGACGATCATGAACAGGAAAGGAAAAGAACAGAAACATATAAAGCGCAAAATCGAGCAGCCCTGAATCTGGAAATCGGAAAGGTAAACGGAGGTCCTGGTTGGCGAGGTGACTTCTTGCCCATCTCTGGCTGTACGCGTGCACCCGCTATAGGATATGTGCAAAAGATATTGCCAACTAGCGCCACATCCTTCGTACAAAAATGACTGTGACTTAATTATATGATTTATTCACTGACCTCATAAATTTAACGTTAAGGATTTATTGACATTACTGTTTACCACCTAAAGTTACCATGTTGGCGAGGCTGACAACGCGTCGTTTCCTCTGTGGAAGATGTAGACGCCAACAAAAAGGCTGCTCAGAGCCGCAGCACTAAGTCCATTGAGAAGATTTCACGTCGACAATTTGTCTTCAGTACTCAACTGATGACGCTAGTCCAGATCCTCTAGAACATTGGTTCTAAACCTCTTAACCCCCTTAAGGGGGCCTCAGGAATATCTAAGGGGGCTGCGCAAGTGTTTGGGAAAAAAATGGGAATTTCTGTAATCATAATTGGTATTCTCTTAACCAGAACATGACCAAATATCGATTAATTCAATAATAGTGTGACTAATGCATACTCAGTCAATAGACTAAGAACTTACTTTGTAATTTTCTTTCAGATCTGGGAGAGAATTTTATTCATTGATGTACGGGGGGCGTGGAGGGAAGGACAAATTCCTAAAAGGGGCGTGGTAGTAAATAAAATTAAGAACCACCGCTCTAGAACCTTCACCCTCTGGACGAACCCTTGTAATAATTTTTCATATTCCAAGAAACCCCTATATATAATATAGTGTACATTGTACTGACTGACACGTACAGATATGTTGCAGTCTGGAAAGTGGCAGTGACGTGTTGTTGGGAAGGAATTATGAATTATGATCGCTGTCATTTTGTAGTAACACAGAATTATGTTACGGTTTCCCGCGGAACCCGTCGTGATGGTCGGCGGAACCCCGGTTAGAAATCACCTAAGGCATCCCGCACTTTAGCCAACGGGGGAAAGGACGCAAATGAATACATAAATAGATAAATAGTTTGAAATGATTCATATACAAAAATCATATGAATATATATATATATATATATATATATATATATATTATATATTATAATATATTTCAGCCAGGGCCCGCATATATATTTATATATA
>NC_051411.1:20597315-20602315 GCF_015228065.2 Penaeus monodon
AATAATAATAACAGCATAGGAAACATAATCATTAGAAACCGGAATTAACATAAACAAAAACATTAAAGTGTTGTCGACATAATACTTGAAGAGAGTCTGCGGAGCTGCGCCGTCAGATTTCATTGTGTCAACCAATATGCTATGGTAAAAGGTGTAGGCCTACAGCAATCATGTTATATTTTTCATATTATAAAGGACGGTAAATACAGGATTAAAATACGCTTTCATCTATTGTGCTCCATCAATCCTTTGGCTTTCTTCGGTCACAGAAGGCGCTCAGAGGCTGGAGTAATAATCTAGATTTTTATAAAACTATTAATTTTTAAAAAAGCCCGTGTAGTTACAAAGAGATAGTATATACTGGTATAAGTTGGTGTGTGTGTGTGTGTGTGTGTGTATGTGGGTTGAATCACACACACATATGTGTAGGCTATATATTCATGCACACACACGCACAAAATACATGCATCACACACAAATTAAAAAAAAAAGATAAATATAATATTATAGAAAATTAAAAAAATATATGTATTTTAAATAATAACAATGGCAATATATAACACACAACAAATACAACAAATACAACATACATACAAAACCAACACCCACACACACACACCACAAACACCACACACACACACACAACAAAAATTTTATTATATATAATATATTAATATAATAATTTATTTTAATATTTATAAAAATAATATTATATATATAAATAATATGCAAGCCGCATTGATATCGATAAAAAAACCCCCTGACCAGGACCAAAACCTAGGTCACCCCGGGTATAAAAACCGGAGGCTAGGTTCGAGCCTGGTCGGGGGGGTTTGTTTTATAATAAATATAATATATATATATATTTTATAATATATTAATATATATAATATATAATATATTTAAATAATATTATTATATTATAATATATATATATAATTATAAAATTAAAATATATATATGTATATATATACCACTTTAAAAACAACACACACACACATGCCAGATGGTGTATGTGTGTGTGTGTGTTTTATATAATATATATAAAAATATAAATATATATATATATATTATTTATATATATATATATATAATATAATATATATATATATTATTTTAAAATATAATTTTTAAAAATATATATATAATATATAATAAATATATTAAAATAATTTTACAAAAAAAACACATAACACACACACACACACACACCCACACACACAACACAAAAAAAACACCCCACCCCCACCACACCCCACACACCACAACACACACACCACACACACACACAAATATTAATATATATAAATAAAAAATTATATTATATATATATATATTAATATATATTTTTATATAATATATATACATATATAACAAACACATTCACACACACACAAATACAACATACACATACACACACACACAACATAAAACATATAGGTATATTATAATATAATATATTTATATATATATATATATATATAATATATATTAATATTTAATATATAAAATTTAATATATAATATATATAAAATAATTATATATATCCCTATATACACACTTATATATATATTTTTTTATAAAAAAATATTATATATAAATAAAAAAAAAAAAACAAAAAAAAAAAAAAAAACAAAAAACACACACACACACAACAACACCCAACAAAACCCCCACAACACACACACCCCCAAACAAAAAAAAAAAAAAAAAAAAAAAAAAATATTTTTAAAAAAAAATAAAAAATTTAAAATATATATATATATTATATAAAAATTTTAATATATATATATAAATAAAATTATATATATTATAAAATATATAATATATATATATAAAAATATATATATGTATGAGATAGTTATATTTTTAATAAATATAATATATAAAATTTTAAAATTTTATTTTATATATTATATATAAAATATATATAGTGTGGTGTGGTGTGGTGTGTGGGTGTGTGGTTTGTGTGTGGTGTGTGTGTGTGTGTGTTGTTGTGTGTGTGTGTGTGTGTGGTGAGTGAGTGTGTTTATACATAAATGAAATTATACACAAAATTTTTTTAAATTATATAAACATTTAAATAAATAAATAAAAATATGAATTATAAAATACTTATTATATAAATTATAATATATATATAATATATTATTTATATATATATATATTTATATATAATAGCATATATATAAAATATCTATACAATATATATATATATATATATATTAAAAATTATATAAAATTTTTATATATATATATATATATAATATATGGCACATAAAATCTCGTATTTTTTCAACATAAAACATACAAAGCCATATCACTTGTGATATTGATAGCTTATACTCATTAACGGCACTGCACACTGCGACTTTTACACCGCGTCACAAACCATCAGACAGCATAGTCCTACGCAGCATAACTATCTCCTCTCGCCAACATCGAGACGGTTGTCATAGCAACATCGCTACTGCTAGCACGACCTCCCTCCCTGTTCTCTCCTGGCCCTCTTGTAACAGCCCACTTTGACTGTTTTTCCCCTTAAAGTCCTTCATGCGTAGTTTCCTTGCCCTTTTGTAGCTTGTGTTATATTTTTACTGATTGGTGAGGAAGATTGTAGTTTATGCCATCGATTCACTCACTTTCCTTTCTTTTTTGTTCTCTCTCACCCTTATTCCCCGTCTCGTTCACCACCTGCCTCTTGCTCTCTTCGCTCTGTCTATAGTTCCTTTTCCTCTCATCCCTTTCTTTTTCCTATTCTCCCTACCTTTTTTTTACATTTTTGGGTTCCGTGGACCTTTTTTTTTACCTCTTCATGAAGGCCAGGTCCTCGTTAACGCGCCTCCCCATATGCACACTCTAATTGGATGTAAATGCCGTCATTTCCCCATCTCTCTCTTCTAAACGTGTCCAATAATGAGTCCCTCTGCGGATGTTCCCCGTTCCGGCCACCGCCATTATCACACCATCTCTGGTCCATATTGTACACGCATATAAATACAAAGAAATTCTCTTCTTCACTATTTTATATTTTTATATATATATATTATATATATTTTTATATTTTTATTTTATATATATATATAAAAATATAAAAAATCTTTGTCTCTTTTCAAATATTACACACGCAAATTTTAATAAAGAAACCCATACAACATACACACAAAAAACCAAAACACACACACAAACCCCCCACCCCACCCTTTAAAATTACACACATATATATGTGTCTGTGTGTTTGTATGTGTGTATGTATATATATATATATTATAAATATTTTAATAATATTATTATTATATAATATTTTGATATAATAATATATTATAATAATTATTTTATATATAAAATAATAATATATATATATAATTAATTTTAATATTATATAATATAATATTAATATATATATATATATAAAATGTGGGGTGTTTTGTTTGTGTGTTTGTGTGTGTGGTTTTTTGGGGGGTGTGTGTGTGGTTTGGGGGAAATATATAAATATATAATATTAATATATAATATATATATTTATTATTATTTATTTTATAAACACAACATAAAAAGAATGTTTTTATATGTAATTAAAAGAAATGTGCATGTCTTCTCTCTCTTTCTCTCTTTTTATATATATATATTTTATATTATATTTTATATATAATTATTTTATATTATTATATATATTATAATTTATTACTTAAACCATTTGCTAAAATTCTGGTAAGGGTTATTTAAACACATTGTCCATATCCTTATGCAAATATCAACAATTGTCACACCCTGGAACACCCCTCTCGCCTTCTCCCCTAACGCACCCCCCCACCCCCTTCCGACCTTGTGAACATATTCCCTCGGTGTGTTAATCAAATGACAATATGCTTTATCTTCCAACACCATCAATCTAGCCCACCGTGGATCGGCTGCACCCCAGAGAACGCTCCCCTTTCCCCAGCTGGCATGTATTCCCCCTCACCCCAGGGACAGGTTTGTGTGAAGGCGAGGGGAGAGGGAAGAGGGAGGAGGGGGATGTCTATATATATTTATTTCTCGCGTGTGACAGGTTTTTGCTGTCTGCCGCCATCTCCCCCTCTTCTCCCACCGCTCTCCCGCTCACTAATCTCCGGCGAATGAGCCAGCCTGATCCCGCTCTCCTCCCCGCGGCCACACAACGCCTGACCGCTTGATGCCACAGCGTTCCCCAGGGGCTCCGCATTAAGCTCTTTGTCGTCGAATTCAGGGAAGAACAGCCTCAGGCATGTTCAGTGCTTTTCCTTTGATTTCATTCAATCAGCTAAAAGTAAGTGAAATGTGGGAAATAGAACTACATGCTAAGAGAGGATAGGGCCTAAGTCACACACTGTGGGAAGGATCACGCTAACAGTCACGAAAAGCGTCATTTCTCTCATTACGCGAACCCTAACGACCGCCCGGAAGAACGGCTTAATTTGGACCCCCCCCCCCCCGTGCTCCGAGGCAGGCTTGCAACAGCCGCTCGATCCTGAGCTTATGCCCAAGTATCTGCGGTGCCTGTTTGGTTTCTTTCTTTACCCTTCTTCATTCTTATATTCAATCGACGATTCCGTATCCGGACACAAAATACATACACATGCCACTAAAATGTGCGCCGCACGCACGCACGCACGGCACGCACGCCACACACACACACACACACACACACACACACACCCAACACACTCACACACACACACACACACACACACACACACACACACACACACACACGCACGCACGCCACACACACACACACCACACAATATTATATAATAGTGAATATATATATATTATATTAATATATATATATAATATATATATAGTAAAAATAAATCGTTATATACAATGTTTACAAATATGTATATATGCATATAATAACATATATATATAATTATATATAATATATAATATATTATATATATATTATATATAGAATATATCTATATATAGTGTGTGGTGTGTGTGTGTGTGGGGTGTGTGTATCTATTATTATATAT
>NC_051411.1:20607315-20609361 GCF_015228065.2 Penaeus monodon
TGATGATGCTGGTGATGATGATGATGATGATGATGATGATAATGATGGATGATGGTGATGATGATGGTGATGCTGATGTGACGGATGCTGATGATGGTGATGATGATGATGATAATGATGATGAGATGATGTAAATGATGACAGATGATGGTGATGATGGTGATGATGATGATGATGGGATGGTGATATGATGTATGGTGATGATGATGATGATGATATGATAATGATGATGATGATTATGATAATGATGATGATGAGGGTGATGAGATAATGATTGATGGTGAATGGATGGATGGATTGAGGGGATGCATCGTGGATGGATGGATGAATGGGTGGATAGATGGATATATGGGTGGATGGACGGATGTGTGGATGGAAGATATGGATAGATGAATGGTGGATGGATGGATGAATGGGTGGATGGAGGGTTGAATGGATGGATGGATGAATGGGTGGATTGATGGATGGATGAATGAGTGGATAGATGGATGAATGGGTGGATGGATGAATGGATGATGTTTGGGTGGGTAGATGGATGGATGAATAAATAATAAATAAATAAAGGATGAATGGGTGGGTGGATCGATGAATGGTCTAATGGGTGTCTGGGTGGGTGGATGGATGGATGGGTGCTTTGGTGGATGGATGGATGGATGAGTGTTTGGGTGGGTGGTGGATGGGTGGGTGTTTGAGTGGGTTGGTCTGATGGGTGGATGGATGATGGATGGTGTACGATGTAGCAGACGGGACTGGTGACCTCACCTCGCTCCCCCATACTTCCTCCAGCTGCTTCAGTTACTTCCGGCAGCTGGGACGGTACTACTTATACCGAGAATGACCTAGCTTAGACAGTTCGTGTCCAGCTCCCGACATGGTAAGGTTGGCTTAGCTTTCGCCTTCAGGCGGGTCGGCCTGACACATGAGACCGCGCTCACTGCTTTACTATAGACATCGTCTCGTGTGTTCCCTTAGTGTTGTACTCTTCAGTAATAAAGAGTTATGCAATTATACCAGTATCACTACCCCTATTAAACCACTGTACCAGAGTTTCTCATAGACTCTACATGGATGAATGAATGGATGGGTGGGTGGGTGGATGAATGGTGTTTGAAAATGTGAAAGAAGACAGAAAACAAACGTGGGAATTGGGAGAGAAATAGGAGAGAAAACGTGAGAGAAAGACCAACAAACGAATACTCACTCTCGCTCCCACATCGTCCTCCTCCAACAAGTAATCCAGAATGGTCGGTTGTATTCCGGTTTGGCGCCATAAGTAGAACCGTTGGTTGGTTCTGGGGTATAAACATGGTCGTGATCATAGGTTGGTTTGGGGTCAACGCAGGTTGCGAGCTATATTCGGGTTCGATCGAATAAGCTGCTCCGGGACAAAAGCTGGTTCGTGATCATAGGATTGCTGTGGCTGGGCATGAGATGCAAAGGAAACTTGCTCTGGAGCAAAGTTTGGCGCCAGAACCGTAGGCAGGGGATGCGTGCTCTGCCAGATCGTACATTATGTCCAGGGGGTCGTCAGAGTCGTAGGTGGGGCCCCTGTGGTGTACACCGGAACGCAGTGGTGTGAGCTGTATTCTGCGGCGTGGAGACCAGCCTTAGGATAGAGTAGATAGGTTCCTCAGGAAAGTAACTGGGTTCCTGAGATCCTGGAAATATCTATCAGTGGTAGTGAGCACATGATCCAAAACAACTTCTTGGGCACGGGTGTGTGTCTTGGTTGGTCTGAGGCCTTCATGGTTTGTAGATTCAGAATGACCATATGGGTCGGCTCATAAAGACCGGCGATGGGTGGATCGGTCGTGACGAATAGAGGAAGATGAGGTCGTCGTATCTTGCTTCTTGAGCTCTCTTCCTTGCGAGGACGGGGAGGTAGCGAAGCCTCTGTCTTCGCTCATCACCGTTACTGGCAGGGCTTCAGCGTGGGCGTTGGCGTCGGAATAGTTTACGAGCGCTTGTGGACGCGCAGGACGCTTTAGCACCTTGGCGAGTCCCCGACGCCTGGCAGGACAGGACTCGTTGAGCGTCGTGAACCAT
>NC_051411.1:20611961-20622643 GCF_015228065.2 Penaeus monodon
AGGGGTGTTTTCTTTAATACGTGTGAATTAAGCTGGGGAGAGCCTAATGAGTTATTGGATAATGTTATGCCAGTCCTACTTGTTATCAGCCCGGTTTCACAAGACAATGTTCTGATACGCCGTGTCTAAAGTTATTAGAATGAAGCTCAGAGGTCTAATTATTAAGAATCATGGAATCTGGAAACTAGGTGTAAGTCAATGTCCTGTTAAGGTTTAAGTCAAGCCTCTCGGTGTGGACGAATCTTTCGTATTTTCATGACATTTCACAAAGACAGCTTTATTCAAGCCTTATAAGGTTCTGACTTGTGTACCGCACTCTCCTAAACTAGAAGAAACGATTAGATCACATAATATCTTAAACAACTTGGGCAGAGCGAAGCGTACGATCTGTCTAAATAAATCAATTGCCTGCCTGAATTGATAATTAATACAGTGACAAAAGACTCGTATGACAAAAAGGCATCACGGCCGAGCAAAGATATTCCAGCCCGGCGCCCCCAAGTGCCACATTCGCCACCGCGTTGCCGGGAAGATCGCCCATCATGGCGTCGATATCCCCCTCCTCGCCCTCGCTCATTCTCAAAGCTGCCCTGAGTGGGTTGGGACACTGCAGATACATTACATATAATGAGGGATATCAGCTTCAGTGCCTCAGTGATAGATATATGTGTGTTTCTTTAGGATTTTCCTGGCAGTCTGTGCGTGGAAAACTTCCATAACAATTAAGGTTATTTAAGCTGACTCTCCAGGGCCCAAAAGCAGAAGCACATAATTAAAAAAAACAAACGACTAAGACTGTCTTTGTGCTATTTAAAGAAAGAAGGCTACTATAATCTACAAAACTCCATGAATTGTGGGAACAAATGTGAAAAGATAAACTGCGTTTTTTTCAGGAAATAACTTGGAACTTACTCCCCCCCCGCCCATTTCCCCCTCGTTGTCTCCCTCCTTATAATTTTCATGAAATATGAGTCGTGGACGAGTGGGGCGCTTTATATTGGCACTCCAGACTTCCATAGAAATTTCCCTCGGGTTATTTATTAGTCAAACATTCAACAGAAACTGATACCACGTGTGTAATCTGCTCCTGGAATCTTGATATCCTCGTGATGAACAGAATGTTAATGCTGTGATGAAGAAATGATGCACAGTACTGTCATTTGTTCACACATTTTTAAGCACTGGAATATTCTTCCCTTTTTCCTCAATGACTTTTATTTCGGGCACAAATAAGAGCTTTAAGTAAATACATAGACACACACACACATACACACACGCACACACACAAACGCACACACACACACACACACACACACACACAACACACACACACACCACACACACACACACACTCACCACACACATATATATATATATAGATATATATATATATATATATATATATTATATATATATATATATATATATATATATATATATATATGCATATAGATTGATATTCAGATTAAAAGATAGATAAATAGATAAACATAATATATATATATGTTTATCTATTTATCTGATCTTTTAATCTGAATATCAATCATATGCATATATATATATATACATATATATATATTATATTATATATATTATAATATATATATATATATATTATATATATAATATATATTGTGTGTGTGTGGTGTGTGGTGTGTGTGTGTGTGTGTGTTGTGTGTGTGTGTTTGTGTGGTGTGTGTGTGTGTGTGCGTTTGTGTGTGTGCGTGTGTGTATGTGTGTGTGTGTCTATGTATTTACTTAAAGCTCTTATTTGTGCCCGAAATAAAAGTCATTGAGGAAAAAGGGAAGAAATATTCCCAGTGCTTAAAAAATGTGTGAACAAAATGACAGTACTGTGCATCATTTCTTCATCACAGCATTAACATATCTGTTCATCACGAGGATATCAAGATTCCAGGAGCAGATTACACACGTGGTATCAGTTGTCTTGAATGTTTGACTAATAAATAACCGAGAGGAAATTTCTATTGGAAGTTGGAGTGCCAATATAACGCGCCCCCACTCGTCCACGACTCAGATTTCATGAAAATATAAGGAGGGAGACACGAGGGGAAATGGGGCGGGGGGAGTAAGTTCAAGTTATTTCCTGAAAAAAACGCCAGTTTTATCTTTTCACATTTGTTCCCACAATCATGGGAGTTTGTAGATTATAGTAGCCTTCTTTCTTTAAATAGCACAAAGACAGTCTTAGTCGTTTGTTTTTTTAATTTGTGCTTCTGCTTTTGGGCCCTGGGAGTCAGCTTAAATAACACTTAATTGTTATGGAAGTTTTCCACGCAAGACTGCCAGGAAAATCTAAAAGAAACACACTATATCTATCACTGAGGCACTGAAGCTGATATCCCTCATTATATGTAATGTATCTGCAGTGTCCCAACCCACTCAGGGCAGCTTTGAGAATGAGCGAGGGCGAGGAGGGGGGATATCGACGCCATGATGGGCGATCTTCCCGGCAACGCGGTGGCGAATGTGGCACTTGGGGGCGCCGGGCTGGAATATCTTTGCTCGGCCGTGATGCCTTTTTTGTCCATACGAGTCTTTTGTCACTGTATTAATTATCAATTCAGGCAGGCAATTGATTTATTTAGACAGATCGTACGCTTCCGCTCTGCCCAAGTTGTTTAAGGATATTAGTGTGATCTAATCGTTTCTTCTAGTTAGGAGAGTGCGGTACACAAAGTCAGAACCTTATAAAGGCTTGAATAAAGCTGTCTTTGTGAAATGTCATGAAAATACGAAAAGATTCGTCCCACACCGAAGAGGCTTGACTTAAACCTTAACAAGGACATTGACCTTACACATAGTTTCCAGATTCCATGATTCTTAATAATTAGACCTCTGAGCTTCATTCTATAACTTTTTAGACACGGCGTATCAGAACATTGTCTTGTGAAACCGGGGCTGATAACAAGTAGGACTGGCATAACATTATCCAATAACTCATTAGGCTCTCCCCAGCTTAATTCACACGTATTAAAGAAAACACCCCTATCTAAAATATTTTACAGAAACTATTAGAAGCCGGTTTTCTGGGGGAAAAAACTAAATTAATTATAACTTCAATTTTCATTAGTAAGTCAAATTCATTTGAATAAAATGCATCCGTAAAATGTAAATCCTTTGACTTTTTGGGGCCACGCAATAGCGATTGCAACATTCTTGACTACTTCTCTCGATGTAATCTTTGAAGACTAACAGAAAAAAATCGTGGTGTTGTGTGAAACTCGGGCAGTCGGGGACGTTTAGGAGACAGTTACGAGACAAAATATATAAAAGTTACACCTCTGCCTGGCAGCGCGGGTGACGGGGAGACAAAAAAAAAAAAAAAGATCCACCGCATTTATTCCATCTCCGTCCATTCCACTATTGGCTTCGGCGGGAAAAGGCTCCGGCGCAGGAAGCGTGATTCCAACTCTTATCTTGGGAAAAGTCGTTAGATTATTTTCATATCATTAAGAACAGAATATATACATATATATATATATATATATATATATATATATATATATATATATATATATATATATATATATGTATGTATGTATGTATATATATATAAATATATAAATATACATATATATATATATATATATATATATATATATATATATATATATATATATATATATATATATATATATATATATAATATATATATATATATATATGTATATTTATATATATATATATATATATATATATATATATATATATATATATATATATATATATATATATACACATACATATATGTGTGTGTGTGTGTGTAAACCAAAAAGAAAGCAGGGAAAGTATACTTCACATGCAGGAAATTATATAATTATGTTTCAGTCTTTAACATTGGTTGAATTGGTAATTTCACTAAACGCAGTGATATATACTTGCTTTGCTCAACAGAGACCGAGGCATATCATCCGGCTCGTCCAGGCTAGGCCCTGGGATCGTACAGTTCATGACTGATACAGAAACATACTATTAGTTTGAATTTGAGACTTTTATCAAAACTATTTTACCTGCGGAATTTTGGGATTCCCCGGAATCCTCTTTGGAAATTACTGATTTGTTGCATTTAATCCTGTCTCTATCTCTCACAGACACCATACACGTATACAGAGATACTTACGTATATACAAATATATACATGCATTATATATACGTATATATATCTCTCTCTCTCACACACGCACACACACACACACACACACACACACACACACACACACACACACACACACACACACACACACACACACACACACACACACACACAGAGCCACATACACACACACACCGTGCCAGAAGGCACGATTAGCTTTCTTCGGGAATATTATTTTATGGATGAAGATGTGTTAGCTAAATTTACACTCCGAAGTATTTTTTTTCTACGAGCGAAGCTTGAAGGTGGAGAGAACACTGACGCTCGCCTCTGTTGCGAGTGATTTTCGGGCCCAGTTTTATGGTCCGCCGGCAGCTCGTACACATTTCAAGGTGAGTTTATTTATGACAAAAACCAAGTGAAATTTTGATACAATGAAATAATGTGATAAATATTAACCAGGGTACTATTATTTCTTATTCCATTCGTAGCCACGAAAGCACAATATTTTCGCAAAATAGCTGTTAATATTAACATTGTGTTAAAAGAGGAGTGAAATACTAATCTTTTACTGTATATTCCACATTTTTTTCAGTTTATCGTAAAATAAGAAATCAGGGCCCATATTCATAAAAAATCTTAAGCTTAAAAGTATATCCTAAAGGCACAGGATGTCGGACAATCGACCGAGGTCGTTAGAAATATGATTTAAGGCCGTAAGACGCGACTTACAGGTATTCCCAGCCAGGACAGGTGGGATGGGATTTTAGCGATCAAAAAGACACTGGCGTCTCGCCAGTCTCGCGTATCATTTCAATCAAAATTCAGCGTATAGGAGGAGTTCTGTTTTGTTTCTGTGTCTATCGTGATTAAAATGCTAGAAGCCATATATTATCACTATCACGGCGAATAAAATAGATCTTGCATGAAAAAGAGTAGAAGAATTATGCCGTCGTCCCTTTGGCCCTGCAAAAGCCGGTATATATTCTAGCGAAGAGAGCTCTGACTGGATCTTTTTGACAATAAATCGTCAGGGAGGTCTATTAACGTATAATCATCGGTTCCATTTGATGTATACCCTGTATGTCAGAAGTAATTAAGCCAAAATATATGCATAAACATACATAAATACATTCATATATATATATATATATATATATATATATATATATATATATATATATGTATATACACACACATATACATATATATATATTTTTTTTCTGTGGCGTTTGACGAACTACTTGGCGTTGTAGTGGACGTGAAGTACCGCCACTGTGGTTGAGAGTCCTGACTAGGCGAGTCCCCCTCCCCAGCAGCACTCGCTCAGCACCATCTGTGGGCATTCTTGGAAGCCACCTGCGACCTCTTCATCCCTGTTTTTTTTTTTTTTTTATCTATTTTACCTGTTTTGTGTTTTACTTTTACGGCCTCAAGTTTTGATTTTCAATTTCTTTTAATTGTCAAATTAGTTTCCCTTTTATCTTTATTTATTTTATTTAAAAACCTTTCGACAAGACAAACGAGCATATAGAAACAAGTGTCTTGTCGCCCCAACAGCAATAAACGGAAAGCCTTGTGCCACAGGAGTTACCTTGGTGTCCAGGGCCTCTCGTCACGCTCGCCATCACTGCTTCTGAGTCCTATAACGTAGATTTCACAGTATAAACTTCTGACTTTTCAGAACTTTCTGCACTTTGTGCTTTGCCTGCACCCTCAGTGCCTTGTATTTGCAGGTCGCACGAGACTACAGTAGGCGCAGTCAGCACCCACCTCAGACCCGCTGCTCTCTTCTACTTCCTAAGACTAACGCGATTTTGAACAACGGAACCCCTACTGCTGACAAACGAGAGCGACCAGTTTTTACAATTCCTTCAGAGAGTGCAAGGTAATTGACTGTCAAATGCGTGAATGAAAATCAATCGCTTTTGAACGTTAACCCCTTCATCATCAAGAAGATTCATGATTTGAATGTTAAAGTAACTATCCCTATTTTCCCAGATACCTGTAAGGAAGTAATCTTTAACAGGGGTTTGAGGACAATGGAGGAGAACAAAAAATATGGAGGACCAAAACGTAGTGGACGTGAACTGCATGACCAAGAAAAATGGGAATGTGCAAACAAATACGGATTGTGCCTTTTGACTTTAAAATTCCTGAGTATGTCACGGTTGGATACGAACGTGTCCAAGTGCGACCTTATTTTCAAAATCTATGCGCTGTAATAGATGCCATAAAATTGGACACACCTCATGACGATGCAGTGATAAAGATACTGTAAATTTACTTGCGGTAAATGTGCTGGAGATCATGACACTGCTGAATGCACTGAGAACACTCAAGTGTGCTAACTGTGGAGGTCTCCATCAATCTGGCGCTGCCCAGTGCAGCAGCTTGAAGAAGGAGACTGAAATTTTAGCATACATGAGAGGGCATGATGTTAGTTACCATGAACCCAAGAAGAAAGTTTAAGGTTTGACCAGCAAACCCAATACTTCCTACGCTTCAGCAGCAACTAACAACACTTCCAATGCAAACAGCATCAGTCAAGAGCTCGCGGCTAAAGACAAAGACATTGCAGAGTTAAAGGAAACAGTTAAAGAATTAATGATTCAGATTAGATAACTGAATAATACAATTTAACAAAATGTTGAATCAACACAGCAAAAGCAGCAGCAGCATCATAAGGAGGATGATACCAACTCACAATATGGATCACACATTCTTGTCCAGGCGGCTCCTGCTAGGACTTCGCCTGGTTTTTGGTCTGTTTCTTGGAACAGATCATCATCTGCGTCTCCCTAGCTGCGAGACGCAAGACATGGAGACTACTGTCTCCAAAAATACCAACGGGAGGCCCTTGGGTAGCGAACCTCCCTCCCAGAAAAAGAAAATTAAAACTGGCGGACAAGGCACTTCTAAACCCCATAAAACGTAATCTTCATGTTAACAATTATACAATGGAACTGTCGAAGTCTTAGAGCTAAAGTAAATGACCTCAGATTATTAGCCTCGTCTTATGCTCCCTATATTTAGTTCTCCAAAAACGCATTTAACCAACCTCGTGTCAGAATGAGGTCGTTTCGCTGAGGAACTAACATCTGTGTCGGAAGGATTGAGAGGGTACATCCACCAAAGCCTCCCTTTCACTGAATGGCAATTGATTCTACTTTGGAGTTTGTCGCATGCAAAGTAAAAATCAATAATATGTATCTGACTACATGTTCAGTTTATTGTCTACTTGATAATGTGGTAATATATGATGAGCTTTTTGCTCTTCAGGATAGTGTGCCACAAGATAAATTAATTTTAGGTGATTTTAATGCTCATCATACGTTATGGAGTTCCCTGCGGGCGGATGGTAGAGGCGAGCAAGTTGTTACGGTGGTTAATGATTCTGATCTGGTCCTGAACGATGGTTATCCGACGCGGGTGAACGATAATACTTTGAGTTTTATTGACCTATCACTGATCTCTTCATCAATAACAGCCAAGTGCCTGTGGCACAACATTGACAACTCATTGAGAAGCGATCAGTTTCCTATTCTTATTGAATATTCATGGGACCTACCAAGAATGCCTTCAGCACCTAAATTTAACGTAAAAAGAGCAGACTGGGTCGCCTTCACAAGGAGCGTCAACCTCGAACTTGTTGGAGAAACCATTGATGATAAAGTAAACAATATTCAGAGTTCGATTTTAGATGCAGCAATGATATCCATACCTAAAACTTCGACAGATAGCGTTAAGCATAGAGTTCATGGTGGACACCAGATTGCCACAGGGCGCTGTGCCAAATGCAATAGGGCCTACAGGCATTTAAAAAATAACAGCAATAATGAGAACTTTTGCAATTACAAACAAGCAAGAGCCAGGGCTCGTAGAACAATTAGACAAGCAAAAAGAGACTCCTGGCGGAGCTTTGCCTCTACAATTAACAGCAACACCACAATATCAGAGGTTTGGTCCACTGTCAATAAAAAAAAAAATAATAATAATCTTTCAAAATTAAAAATATAATTCATGAAGGAACGAATTTTGATTCACCGAGAGACATTGCTAATACACTCGCCAGGCAGTTCTCATATACAAGCAGTTCAGAAAATTACCATCCTGCATTCCTGACCACCAAGGAAGCGGCTGAGCTGCAACCTATCCACTTTGCCACAGGAGATGACTTTGATTACAATAAAGATCTAACAATGGATGAGCTTGTCCGAGCCCTAGAAGCCTGTAGAGGAACATCCCCAGGCCGCGATGAGATTCGATATGAGATGATAAAGCATCTTAATCATGATGCCATGATTAAGTTGCTAGAAGTGTACAATGAAATTTGGAAAAGCCACACTTTTCCAAACTCATGGCACTTCCTTCCTATATTGAAAGGAAGGGGAAATCCTAGAACAGCTATCTCCTACTGGCCAATTGCATTGACTTGCTTATGCAAGGTCATGGAACGAATTGTTCACAGTAGGCTATTGCATTTTTTAAATTCCAGTAATTTACTAGTTGACGAGCAGTGAGGGTTCCGAAAGTGATGCCAAACTCTTGATCAACTAGTAAAACTGGATAGTCATATTCAAGAGGCAATCGCCAAAAAAGAATGTTTGATTTAGTGTTTTTAGATACAGAAAAAGCCTACGACATGAGATGGCGATATGGCCTACTCAGAAAACTTTATGCTTTTGGATTACGTGGAAACTTGCCTTTTTATTCAAAATTTCATTTCTGACAGAACTTTCTCTGTCAAACCCTTTTCCGACAAATTCACTTTTTCGGTCCTACAAGGAAGTGTCTTGTCGCCAACATTATTTCCATGTATGATAAATAACATCGTACCAGCTCGCCCTCGGAAAGTTAAATACTCACTGTATTCTGATGATTGTGCATTCCGGCATTCTAGCAGTAATGCAGAATTCTCGGCAAATCGCATCCAACTGGCACTGGATATGATTCATAACTGGGGCCTCCAGTGGGGTTTTAAGTTTTCCACAAGAAAAAGTATTGGGGTAATTTTTTACATAGGAGGATGCCGAACATCAGGCTAACTCTAGACAACCACCCAATACCTATTCAAAATTCTGCTAAATTTCTTGGTCTACTCTTTGATAGTAGACTCAATTGGAAAGACCACATTGGTCAGTTAAAGAATAAACGTCAAAGATCACTAAATTTATTACAGTGCATTTCTGGTAATAAATGGGGAGCTGATAGAAAGTCTTTACTAATGATATATAAAGCCCTGATTAGGTCTAAAGTAGATTATGGGTCAATCGTGTATGGCTCAGCATCGAGAACAAGTTTGAAAGGTTTGGATGCTGTGCAGAATGCTTGCTTGCATGTGTATTTTGAAGCCTTGAAGTGTACTCGGACCGAGCGTCTTGAGGTGAGTTAGGAGTACCTCCTTCCAACTCAGACGTAGCCAGTTAGCAGAGGCCTGAGCCATCCTAATGGCAATAGTGGTTTTAGGCCCTTTGCCACGCAACTCCACGACCTCGTCGAGAAAGTCGGTATAGATCTCTCTATCATCGATACCCTGGTTCATTCAAACATAGCGCCATGGGAAACCCCCAATTTTTCCATCGTGGAAGCTTGGCTTCCATCAGATAAGGCCATGGCGCCGGAGGTGGAGGTGCGCAAGAAGTTCAGAGAGATCCATATTAAATATCTCCCTATTTTTTATATACTGTATATACCGATGGCTCCAAGACAGCTGAATGTGCGGGAGCAGGTGTATGGTCGATTGAATGTGAATTGAAGTTCAGACTACCGAATCACACATCGATCTTTCTTGCCGAACTTTTTGACATTGAAAAAGCTTTAGATTTTGCACTATCGACGACCCACGATAGTTCACATAAAGCTATTAAATCATTAGAAACCACTAAAAATGAACTGCTGGGTAATATCATTCGTAACATATATATATATATATATATATATATATATATATATATATATATATATATATATATATATATATATATATATATATATATATATATATATATGGTTCCAACAAATCAATCAAGCTAATATGGGTACCAGGCCACTCTGGTATCCATGGCAATGAGCAGGCCGACAAATTAGTCAGGTCAACTTGTGATCTCGACTTTAGCATAGTCCGTACAGTTCTCAAGTGTTTTGTGTCTCTTATTAGAGCAAAAATCCATCTCCTGTGGCATAGTGAATGGACCAACCTGCAACTGAGAAATAAAATCAGATAAAATATAGAACCGTGGGACACAGCCCACAGGGAAATCAGAAGGGAGGAGGAGGTGTTGGCCCGCCTTAGCGTCAATGCTAAAAGATTGACACACCTCACTCACCTCACCTCTCTATATAGAAAAGAATTTCCTTCCACGGTGCCCCCATTGCAAACCATTAATCCACACCTAATGAACAATAGAGACTCTAAAAATATCTTATATAAAAAACTTTATGACCTTATTGTTAAATAAAAAAACAGGATAGTCTTATGCCGCTGGTCGACCTAAGCTGAATTTTGTGCAAACAATTTTGAGAACCCATCATAAGTTTTTATATGAAATTACGAAGAAGTTAT
>NC_051411.1:20622743-20630980 GCF_015228065.2 Penaeus monodon
CCAATATTATTTTCTTTTCCCAAAAAATACTGCGTTAATATTAACATTGTGTTAAAAGAGGAGTGAAATACTAATCTTTTACTGTATATTCCACATTTTTTTCAGTTTATCGTAAAATAAGAAATCAGGCCCATATTCATAAAAAATCTTAAGCTTAAAAGTATATCCTAAAGGCACAGGATGTCGGACAATCGACCGAGGTCGTTAGAAATATGATTTAAGGCCGTAAGACGCGAATTACAGGTATTCCCAGCCAGGACAGGGGGGAAATGGGATTTTAGCGATCAAAAAGACATGGCGTCTCGCCAGTCTCGCGTATCATTTCAATCAAAATTCAGCGTATAGGAGGAGTTCTGTTTTGTTTCTGTGTCTATCGTGATTAAAAGGGCTAGAAGCCATATATTATCACTATCACGGCGAATAAAATAGATCTTGCATGAAAAAGAGTAGAAAATTAGGGCCGTCGTCCCTTTGGCCCTGCAAAAGCGGTATATATTCTAGCGAAGAGAGCTCTGACTGGATCTTTTTGACAATAAATCGTCAGGGAGGTCTATTAACGTATAATCACGGTTCCATTTGATGTATACCCTGTATGTCAGAAGTAATTAAGCCAAAAATATATGCATAAAATACATAAATACATTCATATATATATATATATATATATATATATATATATTATATATATATATGTATATACACACACATATACAATATATATATATTTTTTTTCTGTGGCG
Organism: Penaeus monodon; assembly: GCF_015228065.2. Taxonomy (NCBI): domain Eukaryota; kingdom Metazoa; phylum Arthropoda; class Malacostraca; order Decapoda; family Penaeidae; genus Penaeus; species Penaeus monodon. The sequence goes on from NC_051411.1 coordinate 20,623,484, forward strand.
TTTGACGAACTACTTGGCGTTGTAGTGGACGTGAAGTACCGCCACTGTGGTTGAGAGTCCTGACTAGGCGAGTCCCCTTCCCCAGCAGCACTTGCTCAGCACCATCTGTGGGCATTCTTGGCAGCCATCTGCGACCTCTTCATCCCTGTTTTTTTTTTTTTTTTATCTATTTTACCTGTTTTGTGTTTTACTTTTACGGCCTCAAGTTTTGATTTTCAATTTTTTAATTGTCAAATTATTTTCCCTTTTATCTTTATTATTTTATTTAAAAAACCTTTCGACAAGACAAACGAGCATATAGAAACAAGTGTCTTGTCGCCCCCAACAGCAATAAACGGAAAGCCTTGTGCCACAGGAGTTACCTTGGTGTCCAGGCCTCTCGTCACGCTCGCCATCACTGCTTCTGAGTCCTATAACGTAGATTCACAGTATAAACTTCTGACTTTTCAGAACTTTCTGCAATTTGTGCTTTGCCTGAACCCTCAGTACCTTGTATTTGCAGGTCGCACGAGACTACAGTAGGCGCAGTCAGCACCCACTCAGCCCCGCTGCTCTCTTCTATTCCTAAGACTAACGCGATTTTGAACAACGGAACCCCTACTGCTGACAAACGAGAGCGACCAGTTTTTACAATTCCTTCAAGAGGTGCAAGGTAATTGACTGTCAAAATGCGTGAATGAAAATCAATCGCTTTTGAACGTTAACCCTTCATCACAAGAAGATTCATGATTTGAAGGGTTAAAGTAACTATCCCTATTTTCCCAGATACCTGTAAGGAAGTAATCTTTAACAGGGGTTTGAGGACAATGGAGGAGAACAAAAAATATGGAGGACCAAAAGTAGTGGACGTGAATGCATGACCAAGAAAAATGGGAATGTGCAAACAAATACGGATTGTGCCTTTTGATTTTAAAATTCCTGAGTATGTCACGGTTGGATACGAACGTGTCCAAGTGCGACCTTATTTTCAAAATCTATGCGCTGTAATAGATGCCATAAAAGGGGACACACCTCTGACGATGCAGTGATAAAGATACTGTAAATTTACTTGCGGTAAATGTGCTGGGATCATGACACTGCTGAATGCACTGAAAAACACTCAAGTGTGCTAACTGTGGAGGTCTCCATCAATCTGGCGCTGCCCAGTGCAGCAGCTTGAAAAAGGGAGACTGAAATTTTAGCATACATGAGAGGGCATGATGTTAGTTACCATGAACCCAAGAAGAAAGTTTAAGGTTTGACCAGCAAACCCAATACTTCCTACGCTTCAGCAGCAACTAAAAAACACTTCCAATGCAAACGCATCAGTCAAGAGCTCGCGGCTAAAGACAAAGACATTGCAGAGTTAAAGGAAACAGTTAAAGAATTAATGATTCAGATTAGATAACTGAATAATACAATTTAACAAAATGTTGAATCAACACAGCAAAAACAGCAGCAGCATTATAAGATAGATGATACCAAATCACAATCTGGATCAAACCATCTTGTCCAGGTGGCTCCTGCAAGGACTTCGCCTGGTTTTTGGTCTGTTTCTTGGAACAGATCATCATCTGCGTCTCCCTAGCTGCGAGACGAAAGACATGGAGACTACTGTCTCCAAAAATACCAACGGGAGGCCCTTGGGTAGCGAACCTCCCTCCCAGAAAAAGAAAATTTAAAAAATGGCGGACAAGGCACTTCTAAACCCCATAAAACGTAATCTTCATGTTAACAATTATAAAAGGAACTGCGAAGTCTTAGAGCTAAAGTAAATGACCTCAGATTATTAGCCTCGTCTTATGCTCCCTATATTATAGTTCTCCAAGAAACGCATTTAACCAACCTCGTGTCAGAATGAGGTCGTTTCGCTGAGGAAACTAACATCTGTGTCGGAAGGATTGAGAGGGTACATCCACCAAAGCCCCCCTTTTCACTGAATGGCAATTGATTCTACTTTGGAGTTTGTCGCATGCAAAGAAAAAATCAATAATATGTATCTGACTACATGTTCAGTTTTTTGGGTCTACTTGATAATGGGGTAATATATGAGAGCTTTTTGCTCTTCAGGATAGTGTGCCACAAGATAAATTAATTTTGGTGATTTTAATGCTCATCATACGTTATGGAGTTCCCGCGGGCGGATGGTAGAGGCGAGCAAGTTGTTACGGTGGTTAATGATTCTGATCTGGTCCTGAACCGATGGTTATCCGACGCGGGTGAACGATAAAAACTTTGAGTTTATTGACCTACATGATCTCTTCATCAATAACAGCCAAGTGCCTGTGGCACAACATTGAAAAACTCATTGAGAAGCGATCAGTTTCCTATTCTTATTGAATATTCATGGGGCCCTACCAAGAATGCCTTCAGCACCTAAATTAACGTAAAAAGAGCAGACTGGGTCGCCTTCACAAGGAGCGTCAACCTCGAATTTTGTTGGAGAAACCATTGATGATAAAGTAAACAATATTCATTGATTTTAGATTCAGCAATGATATCAATACCTAAAACTTCGACAGATAGCGTTAAGCATAGAGTTACATGGTGGACACCAGATTGCCACAGGGCGCTGTGCCAAATGCAATAGGGCCTACAGGCTTTTAAAAAATAACATCAATAATGAGAACTTTTGCAATTACAAACGAGCAAGAGCTAGGGCTCGTAGAACAATTAGACAAGCAAAAAGAGACTCCTGGCGGAGCTTTGTCTCTACAATTAACAGCAACACCACAATATCACAGGTTTGGTCCACTTTCAATAAAAAAAAAAAATAATAATAATCTTTCAAAATTAAAAATATAATTCATGAAGGAACGAATTTTGATTCACCGAGAGACATTTCAATACACCCCGCCCGGCAGTTCTCAATACAAAACATTCAGAAAATTACCATCCTGCATTCCTGACCACCAAGGAACGGCTGAGCTGCAACCTATCCACTTTGCCACAGGAGATGCTTTGATTACAATAAAGATCTAACAATGGATGAGCTGTCCGAGCCCTAGAAGCCTGTAGAGGAAAAATCCCCCGGCCGCGATGAGATTTGATATGAAATGATAAGGCATCTTAATCATGATGCCATGATGAAGTTGTTAGGAGTATACAATGAAATTTGGAAAAGCCACACTTTTTCCAAAACTCATGGCACTTCCTTCCTATATTGAAAGGAAGGGGAAATCCTAGAACAGTATCTCCCACTGGCCAATTGCATTGACTTGCTTATGCAAGGTCATGGAACGAATTGTTCACAGTAGGCTATTGCATTTTTTAAATTCCAGTTTAATTTATAGTTGACGAGCAGTGAGGGTTCGAAAGTGATGCCAAACTCTTGATCAACTAGTAAAACTGGATAGTCATATTCAAGAGGCAATCGCCAAAAAAGAATGTTGATTTAGTGTTTTAGATACAGAAAAAGCCTACGAATGAGATGGGATATGGCCCACTCAGAAAAACTTTATGCTTTTGGATTACGTGGAAAACTTGCCTTTTATTCAAAATTTCATTTCTGACAGAACTTTCTCTGTCAAACCCTTTCCGACAAAATTTACTTTTTCGGTCCTACAAGGAAGTGTCCTTGTCGCCAACATTATTTCCATGTAGATAATAACATCGTACCAGCTCGCCCTCGGAAAGTTAAATACTCACTGTATTCTGATGATTGTGCATTCCGGCATTCTAGGGAGTAATGCAGAATTCCGGCAAATCGCATCCAACTGGCACTGGATATGATTCATAACTGGGGCCTTTCCCGTGGGTTTTAAGTTTTCCACAAGAAAAAGTATTTGGGGGAATTTTTTACATAGGAGGTGCCGAACATCAGGCTAACTCCGACAACCACCCAATACCATTCAAAAATTTTGCTAAATTCTTGGTCTACTCTTTGATGGTAGACTCAATTGGAAAAGACCACATTTGGTCAGTTAAAAAATAAACGTCAAAGATCACTAAATTTATTACAGTGCATTTCTGGTAATAAATGGGGAGCTGATAGAAAGTCTTTTCTAATGAATATAAAGCCCTGATTAGGTCTAAAGTAGATTATGGGTCAATCGTGTAGGCTCAGCATCGAGAACAAGTTTGAAAGGTTTGGATGCTGTGCAGAATCTTGCTTGCATGTGTATTTTGAAGCCTTGAAGTGTACTCGGACCGAGCGTCTTGAGGTGAGTTAGGAGTACCTCCTTCCAACTCAGACGTAGCCATTAGCAGAGGCCTGAGCCATACCCAATGGCATATGGTTTTGGCCCTTTTCCACGCAACTCCACGGGCCTCGTCGAGAAAGTCGGTATAGATCTCTCTACCATCGATACCCTGGTTTATTCAAACATAGCGCCATGGGAAACCCCCAATTTTTCCATCGTGGAAGCTTGGCTTCCATCAGATAAGGCCATGGCGCCCGGGGGTGGAGGTGCGCAAGAAGTTCAGAGAGATCCATATTAAATATCTCCCTATTTTTATATACGTATATACCGATGGCTCCAAGACAGCTGAATGTGCGGGAGCAGGTGTATGGTCGATTGAATGTGGGAAATTGAAGTTCAGACTACCGAATCACACTCGATCTTTCTTGCCGAACTTTTTTAATTGAAAAAAACTTTAGATTTTGCACTATCGACGACCCACGATAGTTCACATAAAGCTATTAAATCATTAGAAACCACTAAAAATGACCTGCTGGGTAATATCATTTTGTAACATTATATATATATATATATTATATATATATATATATATATATATTATATATATATATATATAATATATATATATATAAAATATATATTGGTTCCCAACCCAAACAATCAAGCTAATATGGGTACCAGGCCACTCTGGTATCCATGGGAATGAGCAGGCCCGACAAATTAGTCAGGTCAACTTGTGATCTCGACTTAGCATAGTCCGTAAAAGTTCTCAATGTTTTGTGTCTCTTATTAGAGCAAAAATCCATCTCCTGTGGATAGTGAATGGACCAACCTGCAACTGAGAAATAAAATCAGATAAAAAAATTGGAACCGTGGGACACAGCCCACAGGGAAATCAGAAGGGAGGAGGAGGTGTTGGCCCGCCTTAGCGTCAATGCTAAAAGATTGACACACCTCACTCACCTCACCTCTCTATATAGAAAAGAATTTCCTTCCACGGTGCCCCCATTGCAACACCAATTTTACCATCCACCACCTAATATGCAAACAATAGAGAACATCTTAAAAATTATCTTATAATTAAAAAACTTTATGACCTTATTTAGAATTGAAATAAAAAACAGGATAGTCTTATGCCGCTGGTCGATAGCCAAGAAATCCAACAAACAAACAAACAAAGCTGAATTCTCTCTTGGGTTGTGTGCTCGTCTGGTTAGCAGTGTTTTGCGTGACTTCACAGGACGATGTTCACGATGTCGAACTCTGTTCCTGAAGTATCATAATTTTTTATTTGAAATTATCGAAGAATGTTATTCCGGCCACCTCGAACTTGCTTGCCTTTAGTTTTACCGCTTTGGCTAAGGCCTTTATGGATTACATGTCCGAGGTATCGGATCAATTCTATAAGCTCTTCTGAGGATCTCGTTGGACGTTCAATCGATGTAAAGGGTGCGCTACCTCCTGCAGTAGAACCATATTTCCGCGGCCTCTATATCGATCCAAGTTTCAGTTTCAGTGTCCAGGACTCGCAATCACATAGGAGAATCGACCAGAAAAAGGTTTTAACGAAAAGGTTTTAATTTGCACTGAGAGCTTGCGGTATGTTAGGATGTTACGGAGTTTGGAGAATTCATCTTTTGATAGTCCGATTCTGCATCTGATTTCCTCCTTGCAACGAGCATCTGAGGTGACAAGAGCTTCTAAGTAATTGAAGGAGGATACCTGTTGGATTTCTACTTCTCCTTGTTTCATTGGACAAGTTGAGGGACCTCTGGCCTCGAAACTACCAAGCAATTTGTTTTCTTGCTGTTAACATGGAGGTCAAGGTGGTCGCTGGCTTCCACAACAGCATCTAATTTTTTTTTCGAGGTCATTTACGGATGAGAACTGTATCATCTGCATAACAAAGATAGTTGATCTTGCAACCACTGACAACGATTCTCTGCTAGCGATCTTCAGTCTACTTCAGGATAATAAATTGAAGAGGTCAGATGACATCACACAACCCTGTCGGACACCTCGCTTGATAGGGAACCAGTTATTTGTTCTATCGGATAGGCGGACTGAGGCAAGCTGATCTTGGTAGACTGATTAAATTAGTTTCATATCTTTGTCATCTATCCGAGGATATTTCCGAGGATTTTGAACAATTTTAAGTGCCGGATCTCATCAAAAGCTTTTTGATAGTCATTGAAAACCAGGCAGATGTTTTGCTGGTGTTGGATTGCTCTCTTGGTAGGCATGACGGAGATAGCGTTTCTCGTACCTTTATCCTTCATAAACCATATCTGCATATCTGGTATTTCGGGTAGGAGTTGTCTTCTGATCCTCTGTTGAATGATTTTCAGCTGAGTTTTAATAATATGCAACAGTAGCACTCAAGTGTTCCTGCGACCTTCGGTAGGGCAATGGAGACTGATTTCATCATTTCTATAGGTAATTTGCATATATATATATATATATATATATATATATATATATTATATATATATATATATATATGCATGCACACACACACACACACACACACACACACACACACACACACACACACACCACACATATATATATTATATATATATATATATGTGTGTGTGTGTGTGTGTGTGTGTGTGTGTGTGTGTGTGTGTGTGTGTGTGTGTGCATGCAATATATATATATATATATATATATATATATATATATATATATATATATATATATATGCAAATTACCTATAGAAATGATGAAATCAGTCTCCATTGCCCTACCGAAGGTCGCAGGAACACTTGAGTGCTACTGTTGCATATTATTAAAACTCAGCTGAAAATCATTCAACAGAGGATCAGAAGACAACTCCTACCCGAAATACCAGATATGCAGATATGGTTTATGAAGGATAAAGGTACGAGAAACGCTATCTCCGTCATGCCTACCAAGAGAGCAATCCAACACCAGCAAAACATCTGCCTGGTTTTCAATGACTATCAAAAAGCTTTTGATGAGATCCGGCACTTAAAATTGTTCAAAATCCTCGGAAATATCCTCGGATAGATGACAAAGATATGAAACTAATTTAATCAGTCTACCAAGATCAGCTTGCCTCAGTCCGCCTATCCGATAGAACAAATAACTGGTTCCCTATCAAGCGAGGTGTCCGACAGGGTTGTGTGATGTCATCTGACCTCTTCAATTTATTATCCTGAAGTAGACTGAAGATCGCTAGCAGAGAATCGTTGTCAGTGGTTGCAAGATCAACTATCTTGTTATGCAGATGATACAGTTCTCATCCGTAAATCCTCGAAAAAAAAAAATTTGATGCTGTTGTGGAAGCCCGCGACCCCCCTTTACCTCCCGTTTAAAAGCAAGAAAACAAAATTTTTGGTAGTTTCGAGGC
>NC_051411.1:20631080-20641080 GCF_015228065.2 Penaeus monodon
GCCAACACTCTCTTTGCAGCATAAAATACTGTCATAAACAGGATGTACTAAGATAAAAGTGCAAGTCACTTATCGACTGAGTCTACAGGGATTCAATCTATGTTTAAATAACCTTCAGTTCCATGAAATCTCTCTTTACCCATCTTAGCAGTCTCTTACATTTTCTCCTCTCCTTTTCTCCCCCTCCCCCTCCTCTCTTCATCCTGAACAATGCGCATTCCTTGACCCTTAGTGACCCCGAGATTAGGGGCTTATCACAGCCTTATCTACGCCAGGATAGCGTCAAGCTACCCACTAGTTCTAATTCTGCCGCCGTTCCAACGAGCGTTTTACAAGGCGAATTATACTCTCCCTACGACAAGGAATTAAGCCATCCGACACCTGGCCGGTTGGGCGAGTCGGTCTGAGAAATAAGTGGAAAACAGGGATTTTGACCTCTGCTTGTTGATACTATCATGGTTGGGTTTGCTGAAGAATTCAGTCCATCACGGATCCTAATGCACATCGGTACTTCCATTATTTGCCTTTTCTTGCTCTCGGTCGGTCAGTCCGTTTCTTCTCTCTCACCGGTCTTCCCTCGTTCTTTTCCAGCCACTCCCTCGATCTCCTTCCTTACGATTGATATCTTCTTTCCCCCTCCTCTCCATCGTTTCGAATACACCATAAAATCTCTCTCTCTCTCTCTCTCTCTCTCTCTCTCTCTCTCTCTCTCTCTCTCTCTCTCTCTCTCTCTCTCTCTCGATCTTTCCCACTCCTTAATCCTTCACTCGCCCATTCTCTCTCTCTCTCTCTCTCTCTCTCTCTCTCTCTCTCTCTCTCTCTCTCTATATATATATATATATATATATATATATATATATATATATATATATATATATATATATATATATACGTTTATTATTTATCTATCTTTTATAATCTGAATATCAATCTATATGCATATAAATATATATATATATATATATATATATATATATATATATATATATGTGTGTGTGTGTGTGTGTGTGTGTGTGTGTGTGGTGTGTGTGTGTGTGTGTGTGTGTGTGTGTGTGCGTTTGTGTGTGCGTGTGTGTATGTGTGTGTGTGTGTGTGTGTGTGTGTGTGTGTGTGTGTGCGTTTGTGTGTGTGCGTGTGTGTATGTGTGTGTGTGTCTATGTATTTACTTAAAGCTCTTATTTGTGCCCGAAATAAAAATCATTGAGGAAAAAGGGAAGAAATATCCCAGTGCTTAAAAAATGTGTGAACAAAATGACAGTACTGTGCATCATTTCTTCATCACAGCATTAACATATCTGTTCATCACGAGGATATCAAGATCCCAGAAGCAGATTACACACGTGGTATCAGTTGTCTGTGAATGTTTGACTAATAAATAACCCGAGAGGAAATTTCTATTGGAAGTCTGGAGTGCCAATATAACGCGCCCCCACTCGTCCACGACTCAGATTTCATGAAAATTATAAAGGAGGGAGACAACGAGGGGGAAATGGGGCGGGGGGGAGTAAGTTCAAGTTATTTCCTGAAAAAAACGCAGTTTTATCTTTTCACATTTGTTCCCACAATTCATGGGAGTTTGTAGATTATAGTAGCCTTCTTTCTTTAAATAGCACAAAGACAGTCTTAGTCGTTTGTTTCTTTTAATTATGTGCTTCTGCTTTTGGGCCCTGGAGAGTCAGCTTAAATAACACTTAATTGTTATGGAAGTTTTCCACGCAAGACTGCCAGGAAAAATCTAAAAGAAACACACATATATCTATCACTGAGGCACTGAAGCTGATATCCCTCATTATATGTAATGTATCTGCAGTGTCCCAACCCACTCAGGGCAGCTTTGAGAATGAGCGAGGGCGAGGAGGGGGGATATCGACGCCATGATGGGCGATCTTCCCGGCAACGCGGTGGCGAATGTGGCATTTGGGGGCGCCGGGCTGGAATGTCTTTGCTCGGCCGTGATGCCTTTTTGGTCCATACGAGTCTTTTGTCACTGTATTAATTATCAATTCAGGCAGGCAATTAATTTGTTTAGACAGATCGTACGCTTCCGCTCTGCCCAAGTTGTTTAAGGATATTAGTGTGATCTAATCGTTTCTTCTGGTTAGGAGAGTGCGGTACACAAAGTCAGAACCTTATAAAGGCTTGAATAAAGCGGTCTTTGTGAAATGTCATGAAAATACGAAAAGATTCGTCCCACACCGAAGAGGCTTGACTTAAACCTTAACAAGGACATTGACCTTACACATAGTTTCCAGATTCCATGATTCTTAATAATTAGACCTCTGAGCTTCATTCTAATAACTTTAGACACGGCGTATCAGAACATTGTCTTGTGAAACCGGGGCTGATAACAAGTAGGACTGGCATAACATTATCAAATTACTCATTAGGCTCTCCCCAGCTTAATTCACACGTATTAAAGAAAACACCCCTATCTAAAATATTTTACAGAAACTATTAGAAGCCGGTTTTCTGGGGGAAAAAACTAAATTAATTATAACTTCAATTTTCATTAGTAAGTCAAATTCATTTGAATAAAATGCATCCGTAAAATGTAAATCCTTTGACTTTTTGGGGCCACGCAATAGCGATTGCAACATTCTTGACTACTTCTCTCGATGTAATCTTTGAAGACTAACAGAAAAAAATCGTGGTGTTGTGTGAAACTCGGGCAGTCGGGGACGTTTAGGAGACAGTTACGAGACAAAATATATAAAAGTTACACCTCTGCCTGGCAGCGCGGGTGACGGGGAGCCAAAAAAAAAAAGATCCACCGCATTTATTCCATCTCCGTCCATTCCACTATTGGCTTCGGCGGGAAAAGGCTCCGGCGCAGGAAGCGTGATTCCAACTCTTATCTTGGGAAAAGTCGTTAGATTATTTTCATATCATCAAGAACAGATATATATATATATATATGTATGTATGTATGTATATATATATAGATATATATAATATATATATATATATATATATTATATATATATAATATATACATATATACATATATATATATATATATAATATATATATATATATATATATATATATATATATATATATATATATATATATATATATATATATATATACACACATACATATGTGTGTGTGTGTGTAAACCAAAAAGAAAGTAGGGAAAGTATACTTCACATGCAGGAAATTATATAATTATGTTTCAGTCTTTAACTTTGGTTGAATTGGTAATTTCACTAAACGCAGTGATATATACTTGCTTTGCTCGACAGAGACCGAGGCATATCATCCGGCTCGTCCAGGCTAGGCCCTGGGATCGTACAGTTCATGACTGATGCAGAAACATGCTATTAGTTTGAATTTGAGACTTTTATCAAAACTCTATTTTACCTGCGGAATTTTGGGATTCCCCGGAATCCTCTTTGGAAATTACTGATTTGTTGCATTTAATCCTGTCTCTATCTCTCACAGACACCATACACGTATACAGAGATACTTACGTATATACAAATATATACATGCATTATATATACGTATATATCTCTCTCTCTCTCTCTCACACACACACACACACACACACACACACACACACACACACACACACACACACACACACACACACACACACACACACACACACACACACACACACACACACAGCCACATACACACGCACACCGTGCCAGAAGGCACGATTAGCTTTCTTCGGGAATATTATTTTATGGATGAAGATGTGTTAGCTAAATTTACACTCCGAAGTATTTTTTTTTCTACGAGCGAAGCTTGAAGGTGGAGAGAACACTGACGCTCGCCTCTGTTGCGAATGATTTTCGGGCCCAGTTTTATGGTCCGCCGGCAGCTCGTACACATTTCAAGGTGAGTTTATTTATGACAAAAACCAAGTGAAATTTTGATACAATGAAATAATGTTATAAATATTAACCAGGGTACTATTATTTCTTATTTCATTCGTAGCCACGAAAGCACAATATTTTCACAAAATAGCTGTTGATATTAACATTGTGTTAAAAGAGGAGTGAAATACTAATCTTTTACAGTATATTCCACATTTTTTTCAGTTTATCGTAAAATAAGAAATCAGGGCCCATATTCATAAAATATCTTAAGCTTAAAAGTATATCCTAAAGGCACAAGATGTCGGACAATCGGCCGAGGTCGTTAGAAATATGATTTAAGGCCGTAAGACGCGACTTAAAGGTATTCCCAGCCAGGACAGGTGGGATTTTAGCGATCAAAAAGACCCTGACGTCTCGCCAGTCTCGCGTATCATTTCAATCAAAATTCAGCGTATAGGAGGAGTTCTGTTTTGTTTCTGTGTCTATCGTGATTAAAATGCTAGCAGCCATATATTATCACTATCACGGCGAATAAAATAGATCTTGCATGAAAAAGAGTAGAAGAAGAATGCCGTCGTCCCTTTGGCCCTGCAAAAGCCGGTATATATTCTAGCGAAGAGAGCTCTGACTGGATCTTTTTGACAATAAATCGTCAGGGAGGTCTATTAACGTTTAATCATCGGTTCCATTTGATGTATACCCTGTATGTCAGAAATAATTAAGCCAAATATATGCATAAACATACATAAATACATTCATATATATATATATATATATATATATATATATATATATATATATATATATAATATGTATATATACACACACACATATATGTATATATATTTTTTTTCTGTGGCGTTTGACGAACTACTTGGCGTTGTAGTAGACGTGAAGTACCGCCACTGTGGTTGAGAGTCCTGACTAGGCGAGTCCCCCCTCCCCAGCAGCACTCGCTCAGCACCATCTGTGGGCATTCTTGGAAGCCACCTGCGACCTCTTCATCCCTGTTTTTTTTTTTCTACTTTACCTGTTTTGTTTTTTACTTTTACGGCCTCAAGTTTTGATTTTCAATTTCTTTTGATAGTCAAATTAATTTCCCTTTTATCTTTATTTATTTTATTTAAAAACCTTTCGACAAGACAAACGAGCATATATAAACAAGTGTCTTGTCGCCCCAACAGCAATAAACGGAAAGCCTTGTGCCACAGGAGTTACCTTGGTGTCCAGGGCCTCTCGTCACGCTCGCCATTACTGCTTCTGAGTCCTATAACGTAGATTTCACAGAATAAACTTCTGACTTTTCAGAACTTTCTGCACTTTGTGCTTTGCCTGCACCCTCAGTGCCTTGTATTTGCAGGTCGCACGAGACTACAGTAGGCGCAGTCAGCACCCACCTCAGACCCGCTGCTCTCTTCTACTTCCTAAGACTAACGCGATTTTGAACAACGGAACCCCTACTGCTGACAAACGAGAGCGACCAGTTTTTACAATCCCTTCAGAGAGTGCAAGGTAATTGACTGTCAAATGCGTGAATGAAAATCAATCGCTTTTGAACGTTAACCCCTTCATCATCAAGAAGATTCATGATTTGAATGTTAAAGTAACTATCCCTATTTTCCCAGATACCTGTAAGGAAGTAATCTTTAACAGGGGTTTGAGGACAATGGAGGAGAACAAAAAATATGGAGGACCAAAACGTAGTGGACGTGAACTGCATGACCAAGAAAAATGGGAATGTGCAAACAAATACGGATTGTGCCTTTTGACTTTAAAATTCCTGAGTACGTCACGGTTGGATACGAACGTGTCCAAGTGCGACCTTATTTTCAAAATCTATGCGCTGTAATAGATGCCATAAAATTGGACACACCTCATTACGATGCAGTGATAAAGATACTGTAAATTTACTTGCGGTAAATGTGCTAGAGATCATGATACTGCTGAATGCACTGAGAACACTCAAGTGTGCTAACTGTGGAGGTCCCCATCAATCTGGCGCTGCCGAGTGCAGCAGCTTGAAGAAGGAGACTGAAATTTTAGCATACATGAGAGGGCATGATGTTAGTTACCATGAACCCAAGAAGAAAGTTTAAGGTTTGACCAGCAAACCCAATACTTCCTACGCTTCAGCAGCAACTAACAGCACTTCCAATGCAAACAGCATCAGTCAAGAGCTCGCGGCTAAAGACAAAGACATTGCAGAGTTAAAGGAAACAGTTAAAGAATTAATGATTCAGATTAGATAACTGAATAATACAATTTAACAAAATGTTGAATCAACACAGCAAAAGCAGCAGCAGCATCATAAGGAGGATGATACCAACTCACAATATGGATCACACATTCTTGTCCAGGCGGCTCCTGCTAGGACTTCGCCTGGTTTTTGGTCTGTTTCTTGGAACAGATCATCATCTGCGTCTCCCTAGCTGCGAGACGCAAGGACATGGAGGCTACTGTCTCCAAAAATACCAAACGGGAGGCCCTGGGTAGCGAACCTCCCTCCCTGAAAAAGAAAAGTAAAACTGGCGGACAAGGCACTTCTAAACCCCATAAAAACGTAATCTTCATGTTAACAATTATACAATGGAACTGTCGAAGTCTTAGACAAAGTAAATGACCTCAGATTATTAGCCTCGTCTTATGCTCCCGATATTATAGTTCTCCAAGAAACGCATTTAACCAACCTCGTGTCAGATGAGGTCGTTTCGCTGAGGAACTAACACTGTGTCGGAAGGATTGAGAGGGTACATCCACCAAAGCCTCCCTTTCACTGAATGGCAATTGATTCTACTTTGGAGTTTGTCGCATGCAAAGTAGAAATCAATAATATGTATCTGACTACATGTTCAGTTTATTGTCTACCTGATAATGTGGTAATTTATGATGAGCTTTTTGCTCTTCAGGATAGTGTGCCACAAGATAAATTAATTTTAGGTGATTTTAATGCTCATCATACGTTATGTAGTTCCCTGCGGGCGGAAGGTAGAGGTGAGCAAGTAGTTAAGGTGATTAATGATTCTGATCTGGTCCTGAACGATGGTTATCCGACGCGGGTGAACGATAATACTTTGAGTTTTATTGACCTATCACTGATCTCTTCATCAATAACAGCCAAGTGCCTGTGGCACAACATTGACAACTCATTGGGAAGCGATCAGTTTCCTATTCTTATTGAATATTCATGGGACCTACCAAGAATGCCTTCAGCACCTAAATTTAACGTAAAAAGAGCAGACTGGGTCGTCTTCACAAGGAGCGTCAACCTCGAACTTGTTGGAGAAACCATTGATGATAAAGTAAACAAAATTCAGAGTTCGATTTTAGGTGCAGCAATGATATCCATACCTAAAACTTCGACAGATAGCGTTAAGCATAGAGTTCATGGTGGACACCAGATTGCCACAGGGCGCTGTGCAAATGCAATAGGGCCTACAGGCATTTAAAAAATAACAGCAATTAATGAGAACTTTTGCAATTACAAACAAGCAAGAGCTAGGGCTCGTAGAACAATTAGACAAGCAAAAAGAGACTCCTGGCGGAGCTTTGTCTCTACAATTAACAGCAACACCACAATATCAGAGGTTTGGTCCACTGTCAATAAAAAAAAAAATAATAATAATCTTTCAAAATTAAAAATATAATTCATGAAGGAACCAATTTTGATTCACCTAGAGACATTGCTAATGCACTCGCCAGGCAGTTCTCATATACAAGCAGCTCAGAAAATTACCATCCTGCATTCCTGACCACCAAGGAAGCGGCTGAGCTGCAACCTATTCACTTTGCCACAGGAGATGACTTTGATTACAATAAAGATCTAACAATGGATGAGCTTGTCCGAGCCCTAGAAGCCTGTAGAGGAACATCCCCAGGCCCCAATGAGATTCGATATGAGATGATAAAGCATCTTAATCATGATGCCATGATTAAGTTGCTAGAAGTGTACAATGAAATTTGGAAAAGCCACACTTTTCCAAACTCATGGCACTTCATTCCTATATTGAAAGGAAGGGGAAATCCTAGAACAGCTATCTCCTACTGCCCAATTGCATTGACTTGCTTATGCAAGGTCATGGAAACGAATTGTTAACAGTAGGCTATTGCATTTTTTAAATTCCAGTAATTTACTAGTTGACGAGCAGTGAGGGTTCCGAAAGTGATGCCAAACTCTTGATCAACTAGTAAAACTGGATAGTCATATTCAAGAGGCAATCGCCAAAAAAGAATGTTTGATTTGGTGTTTTTAGATACAGAAAAAGCCTACGACATGAGATGGCGATATGGCCTACTCAGAAAACTTTATGCTTTTGGATTACGTGGAAACTTGCCTTGTTTTATTCAAAATTTCATTTCTGACAGAACTTTCTCTGTCAAACCCTTTTCCGACAAATTCACTTTTTCGGTCCCACAAGGAAGTGTCTTGTCGCCAACATTATTTCCATGTATGATAAATAACATCGTACCAGCTCGCCCTCGGAAAGTTAAATACTCACTGTATTCTGATGATTGTGCATTCCGGCATTCTAGCAGTAATGCAGAATTCTCGGCAAATCGCATCCAACTAGCACTGGATATGATTCATAACTGGGGCCTCCAGTGGGGTTTTAAGTTTTCCACAAGAAAAAGTATTGGGGTAATTTTTTACATAGGAGGATGCCGAACATCAGGCTAACTCTCGACAACCACCCAATACCTATTCAAAATTCTGCAAAATTTCTTGGTCTACTCTTTGATAGTAGACTCAATTGGAAAGACCACATTGGTCAGTTAAAGAATAAACGTCAAAGATCACTAAATTTATTACAGTGCATTTCTGGTAATAAATGGGGAGCTGATAGAAAGTCTTTACTAATGATATAAATAATGATTATTAGGTCTAAAGTAGATTATGGGTCAATCGTGTATGGCTCAACATCGAGAACAAGTTTGAAAGGTTTGGATGCTGTACAGAATGCTTGCTTGCATGTGTATTTTGAAGCCTTGAAAGTGTACTCGGACCGAGCGTCTTGAGGTGAGTTAGGAGTACCTCCTTCCAACTCAGACGTAGCCAGTTAGCAGAGGCCTGAGCCATCCTAATGGCAATAGTGGTTTTAGGCCCTTTGCCACGCAACTCCACGACCTCGTCGAGAAAGTCGGTATAGATCTCTCTATCATCGATACCCTGGTTCATTCAAACATAGCGCCATGGGAAACCCCCAATTTTTCCATCGTGGAAGCTTGGCTTCCATCAGATAAGGCCATGGCGCCGGAGGTGGAGGTGCGCAAGAAGTTCAGAGAGATCCATATTAAATATCTCCCTATTTTTTATATACTGTATATACCGATGGCTCCAAGACAGCTGAATGTGCGGGAGCAGGTGTATGGTCGATTGAATGTGAATTGAAGTTCAGACTACCGAATCATACATCGATCTTTCTTGCCGAACTTTTGACATTGAAAAAGCTTTAGATTTTGCACTATCGACGACCCACGATAGTTCACATAAAGCTATTAAACATTAGAAACCACTAAAAATGAACTGCTGGGTAATATCATTCGAACTATAATATATATATATATATATATATATATAATAATATATATATTATATATATATATATATATATATGGTTCCAACAAATCAATCAAGCTAATATAGGTACCAGGCCACTCTGGTATCCATGGCAATGAGCAGGCCGACAAATTAGTCAGGTCAACTTGTGATCTCGACTTTAGCATAGTCCGTACAGTTCTCAAGTGTTTTGTGTCTCTTATTAGAGCAAAAATCCATCTCCTGTGGCATAGTGAATGGACCAACCTGCAACTGAGAAATAAAATCAGATAAAATATAGAACCGTGGGACACAGCCCACAGGGAAATCAGAAGGGAGGAGGAGGTGTTGGCCCGCCTTAGGGTCAATGCTACAAGATTGACACACCTCACTCACCTCACCTCTCTATATAGAAAATAATTTCCTTTCACGGTGCCCCCAATGCAACACCAATTTTACCATCCACCACCTAATATGCAAACAATAGAGAACATCTTAAAGATTATCTTATAATTAAAAGCATAGATTTTACATTACTGAATATACTATCAGATGATGAAAGAATCATCAGTAAAGTAATCACTTTTCTAAGAGAGACAAAACTTTATGACCTTATTTAGAATTGAAATAAAAAAGG
>NC_051411.1:20653580-20658580 GCF_015228065.2 Penaeus monodon
CTAGCTCTAATTTTAAGTTTTGTGCCCCCTCTAATACCGATAATGGGTTGCTAAATGTTCCTGGCGAAGGTGCCAATAGTGATAAGCTAGTAGATAAGTGCAACACACATTCTTGGTGTGGTAAAGAGATCTTGCATGCGGGAACACTGAATGAAGACAATGTTGACATTGTCAAAGAAATTATTAGATGGGGTCGTCCACTGGTTAATTTACATGTTAATGGAGTTGATACGGTAGCATTCGTAGACACAGGTTCTGAGGCTACTATAATTAAAAGCGAGATGAAGGGCACTTTAAAGATCCCTTTGAAATGCAATGGTTGGAGAAGACTAACTGGTGTTTCTGGCACCCTCTTGAATATAGACAGCGAAAATAATGTCCGCTTCAAAGTGTCTGAGCATGTATCATGTGTACACCGGGTGTGTTGTGTATCAAATTTGACTTTTCCGGGTTCGGTGTTGATTGGTATGGATCTGCTTAGAAGGTTTAATTTTGAATTAGTATGCTATCATTCTCCTCGTAAGTCCTACCTTTCACTTCAAGGTGTTAGATTACCAGTTAACTTTACGGACGAAGAATCTTTAAAAATTAGGGAGATTAGTGAGCCCTCAGCTTGTGTAAAATAACAGCTCAAAGCTTAAAGCACATGTTTACAGAACGACAGTTTTGTCCCGCACAGTTGGGGAGGTTTGTCAAGGCAAAGATTACATCTTCATTTTCTGGTAAGGTAGCGTGTCTGTCGAGTGCAGATTCTGCTGTAGTTGTTCCCAACACGATTTCTGATGTGGAAAATAATTTTGTTAATATCTGGGTGGTGAATACCGAAAATAAACCTGTTAAAATAAAAAAATGGTACACTCCTTGCAGAGGTCGAAGAGATCAATGAGGTAATCTCGTGAGATTCGTCGGAAGCAGAACTGAATCCAGCTCCCCAGATGGAGAATGGAGACTACCGATGATTTCGACGACTTCTATGGGCTTAAGGATTTTGGTTATCAAGATGAGGATTTCATGATTTTCCCTGATGTAGACTTCACCCCGGTCGTGGACATTGTGGATGGTGAATTTCCGCCGAAGATAGAGGCCCACCTGGTACACCTGGATGAGGTGTCCCGAGAGAGAATATTACTTATACTAAAGAAGTATCCAGGTTTATTCAAGGAAACGGGAAAAAAGGGGATGGTACCAGGCATCGTGCATAGAATTCGAACCACCTCGGATGAGCCTTCCTGTACCCGACAATGGAGGATGCCTGAAACCTCAAAAAGGATTGTATGAGAAGAATGTGATCATATGTTGAAAGACGAGTTCATAGAACCTTCAACATCGCCGTGGTTGTCTCCTGTGGTACTGGTGAAAAAGAAAGGGGGAGGTATCCACTTCTGCGTAGATTATCGACGCTTAAACCAGATTACCGTGGCAGACTCCTACCCAATGCCTAAAGTGGAAGAAATGTTTGACAAGCTGAGTGAGACTCTATGGTTTACTGCGCTAGATGCACGGTCCGCATATTGGACTATATCTGTGCACCCAAACGACCGACAAAAAACGGCTTTCTCAGACGGATACAGGCTGTTTCAATTCCGCCATCTTCCGTTTGGCTTGGCTACTGGCCCCAGTACTTTTCAGCGTGCCATGAACTGCGTTTTATCATCTGTCCTTGGTAAGCATACCATCGCTTACCTGGACGACGTGGTGGTACACAGCCGGACTTTCATGGAACAGCTGGAACACCTGGGTTCCGTCTTAATATAGATAAGTGCAAGTTTGCTGTACAACGTTTCAAGTTTCTCGGATTCGTGATTACTCCCGACGGAATTCGACCTGATCCTGACAAAGTGGAAGCAATAGTGAAGATGGTGGCTCCCACGACTGTAAAGCAGGTGCGTAGCTTCCTTGGTTGTACTGGCTTCTTTTGAAAGCATATTTCCAACTATGCGCGAATTGCAGCCCCGTTGACAGAGTTAACACGGAAAGGACGGCAGTTTAAATGGACTTCTGTGCAAGAAGAGGCCTTCCAGAAGCTAAAAGATTGCATTTCATCTGCACCTGTACTACGAAAGCCTGATTTCCACAAGACCTTCGAAGCGCATACCGACGCATCAAAGATCGACAAAGGGTTGCCATGTGCGGTGAGCCATTTTTCCAGGAAGTTGCGTGATACTGAAACTAGGTATCCTGCTATAGATGTAGAGGCACTGCTGTCATCGAAGCAGTACGAGTTTTCAATCCATACCTCTATGGCTGTAAGTTCATAATTTTTACAGACCATCGTCCACTGACATTTGTGTTCCATATAAAAACTAAATCTCTCTGTATGTCTCGCTTTGCTCACGAATTATCCTTCTATCAATATACACTGAAATATAAACCAGGAGATCTCATCATGTTCCTAATCTCCTCAGCAGACCTGTTGCAGCTCTCGGTGAAGAAGCATCATTGGAGGCAGAGTATGTAAAGCAAGCCCAGCATCGAGATCCCCTGTGGCATCAAGTTAAGGAGTACTTACAGGAAAAGGCCATGCCAAGAAGGAAACTACCCCTCCCATTGGATGAATTCGAATTAAAGGATGACGTGTTGTTTCCTGTCAGATATTTGCCAGACAAGATTCTCCATCAACTAGTTATCCCACGGGAGTTACGAAGAGCAGCATTAAAGGTGGCTCATGCTTCTGTTATCGCCGCTCATCCTGGCATATATATAGAACATACTGCAAGCTATGGGATTTGTTTTACTTCCCCAATATGCTTCAGGAAACCAAAGAATATGTCAAAAGTTGTGATACTTGTCAGAGGCGTAAGGGTGCAGCCTTACGCCTGATCCTACAGGCGGTTTCTCAACCAGAGGTTTCTCAACCACTCGAAAGGGTTTCTGCCGATCTATTAGATTTGCACGGCTCTAGTAGTGGAAACAGGTATGTGCTGAGTATAATTGGTCATCTTACACGATATCTGCAACTTATACCTTTACCTTCTAAAGACGCAGAAACGGTGACGACCGCCTTTATTCAACATTATGTAACTCTTTTTGGACCACCCCGAATTCTTCAGACCGATAATGGATCAGAATTTACAAATCTTTTATTCTCCCAGGTTTGCCAACTTTTGGAGACTAAAATCTCCTTTACGACGGCTTATCACCCTCAGGCAAACGGCCTGGTTGAACGAAGTAACAGAGTTGTAAATGATGCCCTGGCAACTCTTGTGGAAGATCACCCTCAAGCGTGGGATACAATGCTGCCGTATGTTCACCTTGCCCTTAATACGGCTGTGCATCGAAGTATAGGGGAGCAGCCCTTGTATCTCTTGACTGGTCAGCACGGTCATTTTCCTGTCGGACTTACAAACTCGCAAGTGAATGCACCTGACGCTGCTGAAGCCTTCTGAGGCAGACTTCGGGTCGCGAGGATGATAGCCGTGGAAACCTCACGTCGAGCTCGGGATTCCTGGGCTAAATACTATGATCGTAAAGTGAAGAAAGAGTTCCGTCCTGATGTTGGAACTTTGGTCCTGGTAAAAAACACACCCAGGGCAGGACAAACTGAAGCTAGGAGTTTAGGATCGAGATGGATTGGGCCAGCACGAATTACTAAGAAGATAGGTCTTGTCGTCTACGAGTGCCAAGAAACCTCCTTCCCTTATCGCAAGAAGATTTTTCATATCAATCAGATGAAACCTTATCTTAACAGAGAAGAACTAGAGTTTGCTGATGCTGATGGTGAGGATGATGAGGAAGACTATGAATGCGGTGATTGGGATGAGCCAGGTGACCCTGGAACGGCTGCTTTGTTGTCATTTGTTCGAGCTTAACTCGGATTCATGGGTTACTTTTATTCATTGATCTCTATTTTGCATTTTAAGGTTGCTTATTTTTATTTTTGGTCTTATGGGTGTTGGTTTCTTTCCGGTCGTCACTTTAGAACCGACAAGAATATTAGTTACTTCATATTTACATTATAGATCCTGCTTGATTAATATTATGACGCCAATACTAATTCTAGTTTCCTTTCAGATTGTCTTGCTAATGTTTTTTTTTCGGCAGTCCACCCGTAGATGCTTCTGTAGGTGAAGTTTGAAGTACAATATGGGCAAAATTTGGTTCTACTTTCATCTGATCTGCTGGTGTATCTGCCAATTGAATTGCTCATTTTGATTTGAATTGAAACGAAGCCGTCTACTGCCAGTGAAGACTCGTCGAGGAGCGAGGACCCTGGACACGTGGCGCGGGGCATGTTGATTTTCCCCCCGTGATGTTTGGAGCCCACACAGAGGTGGAGAGGACCCCGTCTGCACATCTGCTTTCTTGGATGGACCGGGCCTCCGCCTTTTGGACCTTTGCGGCGTGTCGCAGAGAAAGGACGGACGGTGGAAAATCGCACTCGGCAATGGAGGGATATAGCAGATCTGACGGACGTGCCGATGACATTTTGATTAAAATACTCTATAGATAAAAGCTACCATTTTATTAAATAAATAGAAATAAAATCTTTTGCGTAAACACGAGATACCTAAACAGAGGGATTAGCCCGATTGTGTTTACGCTAAACTATCGAACGAGACCTTACATTAGTACACAACGATTTGCATGTCTTGGGTCCCGCCAAGAAGGTGACCTAAGGAGCATAGCAACCCCTCTAGACAGAGAGGTCGGGACCAGCCTTGAGGGCTGCCGTGTTGTGTTCGTCTTTGTGGAAAACCATAGATAAGTATTGGCTTTTGGTATATTTGGGCAGGATTTATAAGTGTACATGTGTAAGAATAAAAGATATTCTTGCCAGTTCCGAAGTGTTTTGTTTAAGTATTACACGCAATATTCATACTTGGTTTTATGCCTCATGAGGATTTTCAAGAAAAATCTGTGCCTTACGTAATGCTCGCTACCATGTGTTAATTATATCTATAATCGAACTAAAGATTTAAGAGAAATAAAGGACGTAACTAGGACATTGTCGAGGCACAAGAGATGCGGAAATAAGTTTAAAATAATAGCCTCAAATAAAA
>NC_051411.1:20663580-20668580 GCF_015228065.2 Penaeus monodon
GGGGGGAAGATTCCTTTTTTTAAATGATTTTTTTATGAGGTCTTTCGGATGAGGAATTTTTTGAGCCAATTTTTATGATTTTTGAGGATATATCTATGCCCGGGCGCAGAATTTTTAAATTTTAATTATAACATAATTTCAGGGAGAGACCGGAGAAAATTTGAGGGACTAGGGAGATTTTTAGTAAAGTCATTTGTGGTTTGGGATGGTTTGTGACTAAATTTAGATGCAATTGTGCTGAAATTTTCATTGAAGCATCGCAATGTCTCTGGGTTTTAGATGTTACTTTATTTAGAAAAAATAAAGTTGTTTGTTCGTTCTTCTGCTACGATTAAAAAATTTCATTTACAAAGTCCTGGTTTTTTCCAATACCCTGCATTTTTTGCAGCTCGTTTTTAAAAATTTGGTTTAGACAAAATAACTCGAGGAAAGTTTTTCTGTATCTTTTAAAAGGTATACATTATAGAGGCCACTTTGCAATTTTTCTGTAATTGGTTGAATTTGATTGATTTTGGATTGTGGAGTGATTTAAGGTTTATTCAGATGTTTAATTTTTTATTTGTTGCTTTTAAAATGGGGGCAAGGGATTTTTAAAGTCAGAAAATTTTGACAAAGCTTTAAAGTCAGCACCAATTCATTATTTAGAAAGCTGCCAGTCAGTTCACTTAAAGCAGATTTCGCGAGGGGGAAAATTTTTTGGGATTAACCATTCTCTGGGTTTTTTTTTCTGAGGGAAACATTTAGGTTCCAGTTTAAAAGTACAATAAAAGGAAAGGATCACTTATGGTTGTATAATAATACCCTAGAATAGTAGTCGTAAATTTTTATGCCCTATCTATCAAAATGTACACTGGTTTTAATCTGGGGTTTGGTTTATAGTTGGATTTTAAAAAAGTGAGATATAACAGAGTAATAAAATCGTGGATGGATTTTTTTTTCAATTTCAAAGTTAAGGTTAAAACTCCATGGAATGATGAAATCCCAGGCATTGTGACATTTTTTCCAATATACCAACCAGATTAGAAAGCGATTTGGAGGAGTTGGGGGCCCCCATAGATATGCCAAACTAAAAAGTATCCCGATTTTCATAAAATTTTAGGAAAAAGGTTCGATAGGGGGGAGCAGATAGTAGGTCAGTTTAATAGTGCCTTTTAAAGGTTCAGAGAGGGAAATTGGGACCCCCCACTTTTACCCATTATTTAAAATATGGGGAAAGAAACCCTTAATGGGGGAAAGGAGATATTTTAAAACGTGTTTTGCATAAAACCTATAATATTGCACTTGTTGTAATTTCATTTTGGGATTGTAATTAAAATCATTAAAATTTGTGGCAGGCTACGATGTAAAAGAGAGAGTGTCAGATATTTGGGGAGGGTCAAGTTGGTGTTTTAAGGGGGGAAATCAACAAAAAAATAAATTTCCCAATTTGGTTGTTTGGTTAAAAGTTTTAAATCATTGCCTTGTTTCCCAATCTCTCGCGTTAAAATATGTTAGTAAGTGAAAAATTTTATTTTTTAATGCCATGAATTTAGAAATTAGGAAAAAATTTTCCTCATTATTAAATATGTAAAACGAAATTTTTCAAATATGAAAAGGTAAGTCATTTTTGTAAGCCATTGGAGAAGAAAAAACATCAACTTTCAATTTTTCTATTTCCCGCCCAATATGGGAAGATCTGGTTGGCCCCCCGCCGTTTTCCCGGGGATGGGTCCCCTCCCTCTCGCGAGTCGGGATTTTCCTTCTTTGGGCCGGTGTTGGTGGCGGCTTTTTTTTTTTTTTTTGAAAGAGTTTCGGTGAGAAGTAGGATCTTGCCCCGGGTTCGCAGACGGAGGGAGGAGTTGGTCGGGGCCTTTATCTTCTGCGAAGTGGCAAAGGTTTCTTCAGGAGATCTTGGTTCCCTTGAGTTTTTTCCCCTGCTAGCGCAGATCCCGGTCGACGCGCTTTTGGGGAATTACAACCATGGAGAGATCGGTAGCTCGAGCTTCCCTCAGTAGGGAAGTCACGGACACGGCAGTCTGTTCGGGGGTCCGGATCCACTTCCGGAAGGGCCGTCATCTCGGTTGTTGCGGGGTGAAGGTCGTTAACCCTTGCATCTTATTGCAAAAATCCAGTGTCTCCGAGTTTCCCCCTTCTTTCGCAGGCCCCGAGGTATTGGCGTCAGATCGCTTTTCTGTTGGAGCAACTTAATTTTGGGCCCTTTTTTTGTCATTTGGGCCTGGTGAATTTAGGGTTTTCCCTTGTTTTGAACAGTGTCTTTCATGCTGCAATATTTGCGTGAATTTGGGCAACAAAGACCTGCAGGAAATTTGTAGCTTCGGACGAAATTCCTCAGCATTTTTTTTCTTTTTAAGTTTATGATTCGGGATTGGGATGCAGCAGGTTTTCTGGCTGGCCCCGCAATGATGGGAAAATAACATGTTTTATTTGCAGGTGGGTTTTAGGTTTAGGATGAGAGAGAGAAGAGAGGGGAGAGAGGAGAGAGAGAGAGAGAGAGAGAGAGAGAGACTGAGAGAGGATGAGGATTGAGAGATGCAGAGTGAGAGATGAGAGAGAGCAGAGAGAGAGAGAGAGAGAGAGAGAGAGATGGAGAGAGAGATGGAGAGAGAGAGAAGAGAAGAGAGAGAGAGGAGGGGGGGAGGGAGAAAAGGAGAGAGAGAGAGAGGGGGGGAGGGAGAAAGAGAGAGAGAGAGAGAGAGAGAGAGAGAGAGAGAGAGAGAGAGTTTGTGAGGGACTTGTAAAACGCACGGTCTGTTGCGTATATTTATTGATGGAAGATTCTTGGTAGTGTAGCGTGGACCGAGGTTGGTATGCAGAAGAGACCCAGTAGGCCCCCGGGAGGCCGCGGGCGAGCGGGTCCGCGACTCGAAGTAGAGTATCTGCTTGGGTCAAGGCTGAGGCTAGAGATCATGAGCACTGTGGGCGTGGCCTAGGTCAATGCACGAGTAAGAACCCCATTGGTCACCTTTGTCGGCTAGGGAATGTGTCATCGAAGGCATATGACCAATCTGATATCGCTCGGCTCACGCACCCACCCACCGTCCTCGACGGGAGCAGCAAGTGTCGTCGGCCGTGTTAGGTGTGGGTCCTGGCAGGCTGCGTCCCAGACTTGTCGCGCGGCTGATCCACCATTTTCTGAAACAAGTACACCAAGGGCAGAGACCAGGGCTGGATTAAGGGGGGGCCCAAGGGGCCCGGGCCCAGGGCCACCCACCAAGAGGGGGCCTCCGTAAAATATAGAACCCCCCAAATTTTTTAATGATGGACAAGGGTGTGCAAGACACTTTTCCAAATATTGAAATAGCTCTAAGGATATACCTTGTTTTGATGGTATCTAACTAAAACTAATTGAGAATAGATTACGGACACCTATGAAGCAGAAACGACTTGTGAATCTAGTGATCATGAGCATAGAGTCAGATATACTACGTGAATTGGACTTCAAAGACATCATACACGACTTTGCTACACGAAAATCCAGAAAAGTGACCGGACTATAATGTATTGACAGTTAGTGTAAAAAATGACAAATATGATGTAAATTTTCTGTTTAATTATTTTTCTGATTTTTTTTTTTAATGTATATTTTGTGTTTCTTTATTAATTACATTAATTACTTTATTTGATACCTTTTTGTTTTCCTGACACATTATATAGTAGGCCTATAGTAGCTTGTTAAGGTCGAAGGTTACTAGTCTGCAGTATATGTTATAGGGAAATTGGACAGGTTGCTCCCTTCCAACTGGGCCCCAGGCCTCTCACACACCTAATCCGGCCCTGGCAGAGACAGGCAGAGAGACAGGAGGGCGAAATGGGGGGGGGTGTGTAACAAGGACTTGCTTGAGTTGCAATTGTCTCAGGATAGATAGAGGAGAAAATCTACAAGAAATAAGCATTGTGCATGGCTATAAGGAAGGAAAAGTTGTCGCATCCGCAAGGCCTATCTTGAACGACAGAGTTCCTTAGAGAAAAGAAAAAATGCAACAATGCGAAGGTCAACAGTGTGCTGTGCAATAGTACATACAATATATATCTGACTTATAAGAAATTAATATTGATTAGAATATGTCTATCACCGACACCATCATCATTTCGAAGCAAAGCGATAATGAAAATAGGTAAATGCAGTCCTCATATTCGCTTGGGAGTGACTCGTTACATCATATACACTTAATCACAACATACGGCACGATAAAACGTAATGCTAGGCTAGAATACACACACACACACACACACACACACACACACACACACACACACACACACACACACACACACATATATATATATCACGTTAATTTGTACAAGAATTACATGCGTATAGCGCAAGACTATACGCATGTAATTCTTGTACAAATTAACGTGATTTATACAGATACGATGTATGAAGTTGCATAACTGAAGTGATAGGTAAATAGATGAGATAGGTGAGTAAATAAGTTAGGATTATAAAGTGAATATGTCAGAGTATAGCACACGAGTAGAAAATATAAGTGGTAGAGTAGGTATAGAATCATATCAGATAGATAAAGTGAGTGAGAGTAATAAGAAATAGAATGGCGTGCGAGGTGGAATTGATAAGTAAAGGGCGAGGCGAGGATGGGGACGGGGTATGTAAACGAACTGGAAAAAAATAGAGGTCAAGGAAAATAAATACCGATCTAACTGCACGAAAAGAAAATTCATAAATATGGTAATATAATTATTACTCTACGGCGATTGCAACGTTATATCAACTACTGTTCGAAATCACAGAAATGACACTCCAACAGTATGTGAAATGTATGAAATGGTGACAAGTCTGTCAAGGAACAGACAAAGCTTGCAGAGCAACGCATGGTGCAAGCAGGCCGCTGATCGGCCAATAGGGGCAACCCTCGTGATTATATCAAACTTAAGCCTAAAGATTCCCGGAGGAGAAGCGGCCAGTACCCCACCATATTTTCAGGTTGAAGAGGGTACTGCCGGGACGAGCTCATACGTAGCAAAAATAATACGCAAAT
>NC_051411.1:20673580-20683580 GCF_015228065.2 Penaeus monodon
AAAATTGACGGCATTTGTGGGGGGGGGGGGGGGGGGGGTGAAACACAATGACCCAAATCTGAGAGAGAGAGAGGAGAGAGCAGAGAGAATGGAGGAGAAGAGACCACTTCTTGAGAAGTGGGGAGGGAGAGAGAGACAAGAGGGGGGGGGGAAGAAAAAAGAGAGAGAAAGAGGAGAGAGAGAGAGGGGACGAGAGAGAGACGAGGAGGAGAGAGAGAGAGAGAAGAGGAGGAGAGAGAGGAGGGGAGAGAGGAGAGGAGAGAGAGAGAGAGAGCGAGGAGCGAGATGAGAGAGAGGAGTAGAGGGAGAGAGAGGAGGAGAAGAAAGAGGAGAGAGAGAGAGAGAGATGAGAGGGGAGAGGAGAGGAGGGAGAGTGGAGAGAGAGACGGATGGGGGGGGGGGACGAGAGGGAGATCCGAGACGGAAGAGAGTGGGGAGCGGTATTGAGAGGGGAGAAGAGCGAGAGAGATAAAGAGGGAGGGAAAGAGAGACACGAGAGAGAAAGAGGGAGAGAGAAGAGAGAGAGAGAGGAGAGAGAGATGAGAGAATGGAGAGAGAGATGAGAGAGAGTGCGAGAGAGAGGGAGGGAGAGAGAGAAAGAGAGAGAGAGAGAGAGAGGGAGGGAGGGAGAGAAAGGGAGAGAGAGATAGAGAGAAAGAGAGAGAGAGAGAGAGAGAGAGAGAGAAAAGAGAGAGAGGAGAGAGAGAGCGAAAGAAAGCGAGAAGAAAGAAAAGACAGAAATGAGAGAGAGAGAGCGGCGAGGTGAGGGAGAGAGAGAGAAGAGAGAGAGTGGGGGGGGGGGGCGAGGAGAGAGAGAGAAGAGAGAGATGAGAGAGAGGGGAGAGAAGAATGAGAGAAAGAGAGAGAGCGAGATAGAGAGGGAGAGAGAGAAGGAGAGGAGGGGAGAGAGAGAGGGGAGGGAGAGAGGAGAGAGAGAAAGAAGGGTAGAGAGCGGAGGATGAGACCGGAGAAGAGAAGGAGAGAGAGAGAGACATGAGAAGGGAGAGAGAGAGAGGAGAGAGAGAAACGAAGAGGGTGAGAGTCATGGAGAGAGAGAGAGGATTGAGAGAGAGGAGAGGAGAGAGATGAAAGAAAAAAAAAAAAAGAAAGAACAGAAAGAGAGGAGAGAGAGAGAGGGAGAGTGGGCTGGAGAGAGAGAGAGGGAGAGAGAAAGAAGAGAGAGAAATAGAGGGAGGGAGAGGAGCGAGGAACGAGAGAGAAGAGAGAGAGAGAGAGGAGATGAGAGAGAGAAGCAAGAGAGAGATAGATAGAAAGAGAGAGAGAGCATGAGAGAAGAGAGAAGAGGAGAGGGAGGAGAGAGAGAGAGAGGCGAGAGAGAGCGAGAGGGGGGGGGGGGAGGGAGAGGGGAGAGAGAAGAAAGAGAGAAAGAGACGGAGAGAGGAGCAGAGAGAGAGAGATAGAGAGAGAGATTAGAGAGAGAGAGAGGAGATGGAGAGAGACGAGGAGAGAGATCGAGAAGAGAGACGGAGAGAGACGGAAGACGATGAGGAGATTTAGCAGAGAAGAGAGAGAGGAGAAAGAGGAGAAGCGTAAAGAGGGCGAGAGGAAGCAGACGAGATTGATAGAGAGAGAGAGATGAGAGAGAGAGAAGAGGGGAGGGCAAAGATCCCGATGATGAGGAAGAATGAGGAGAAAGAAAGAGAGAAACGGAAGAGAAAATTAAGAGAGAGAGGAGCAAGAGAAGGAGCTGGAGAGAAGAGAGAGAAGGAGAGAGATGGAGAGAGACGAGAGAGGAGAGGAGAGAGGGTGGAGAGAGAGAGGGAGGGAAGGAGAGAGGGAGCGAGGATGGAGAGAGAAAGATGCGAGAAGACTAGAGATGAGAAAGAGAGAGAGAGATGAGAGGAGAGAGGAGGAGAAGATGAGAGAGAGAGAGGAGAAGAAGGTAGTTAGAGAGAGAGAGAGAGAGGGAGAGAGAAGAGAGAAAACAGTGATGATTGGAGAGGAGATGATGGAGAGAGAACATAGAGAGAGAGAAGTAGAAGGGGGGGGGGGGGAGAGAGACATGAGAAAGGGATGAGAGAGGAGGAGAGAGAGAAAAGAAGGGTAGAGAGAGAAAGAGAGAGAGAGAGAGAGAGAGAAAGGATCGGGATCGATAGGCAGAGAGTGAAGGAGAGAGAGAGAGAGATAGAGAAAAAGAAAAAAAAAAAAAGAGTAAGAAAAGAAAGGAAAGAGAGGAGAGAGAGGGAGGGATGCGGGGGGATGAGAGAGACGGGAGAGAGAGAGAAGAGATGGAGAGGAGAGAGGGGGGAGTAGAAGTGAGAGAGAGAAGAGAGGAGGAGAGGACGAGAGAGGAGAAGAAGACGGAAAGAAGAGAGAGAGAGAGAGAGTTGTGAGGGGACTGTAAAACGCATACGGTCTGTTGCGTTAATTTATGAATGGAAGATTATTGGTTATGGAGGGGACCGAGGTTGGTAGTGGCCGGTTTGTGCAGCTAGAGACCGGGGTAGCGAATCCCACAGTAGGCCACCAGGAGGAACCGCCGCCGAGCGGGGCCGTGACTCGAAGTAGAGTGTCTCTACGGTTCCAGGTCAGCTAGGGGGTGCATGAGAGCAGCGGGGCGTTTGGACTTAGTCAGTTACGGCGGCGAGTGCCATGGGCCACGCAGCCCTATGGTCACCCCTTCGTCGGAGGCGGGCGCGTGACATTGACGGCATTTGACCAATGACCAATCTGAGAGAGAGAGAGGAGAGAGATGAGAGAGAGAGAGGAGAGAGAGGGGGGGAGGGAGAGAGAGAAAGAGGGGGTGGGGGGAAAGAAAAAGAAGAGAGAAAGGATGAGAGAGAGAGATACGCAGAGAGAGAAGAGAGGAGGAGAGGAGATTGAGAGACGAGAGAGAGAGAGAGACAGAGAGATAGAGAGAGAGGAGGAGAGAGTGATGAGGAGAGAGAGAGAGAGAGAGAGAGAAGAGGAGATGGGACGAGAGAGAGGAGAGGAAAGAGAGAGAGAGAAGAGAGAGGGAGGGACGAGAGAGGGAGAGAGAGATAGAGAGAAATAGAAAGAAACACGAAAGAAGAGAGAGATGAGGAGGGAGAGAGAGGGCAGAGAAGCAGAGAGAGAGACGAGGGGGGGGGAGGGAGAGAGAGGAGAGAGGAGAGAGATGGAGAAAGAGAGAGAGAGAGGAGAGAGAGCCTGAGAGAGAGAAGAGAGAAGAGAGGAACGAGAGGAAAGAGAGAAAAGAGAGAGAGAGAGAGAGAGAGAGAAAAAGAAGGGAGAGAGAGAGAGAGAGAGAGGGAGAGGGGGAGAGAGAGAGAGAGAGAGAGAAGAGAGAGTGGGGGGGAGGAGAGAGAGAGAGAGAGAGAGAGAGAGAGAGAAAGAAAGGAGATGAGACGAGAAAGAGAGAAAAGAAGGCCGAGAGAGAGAGAGAGACGAATCGGGGGGGGGAGGGGGGGGGGGTGGGGGGGGGGGGTGGGAATGAGAGAGGGACGAGAGAGAAGAGAGCGAGAGAGAGAGAAGAAGGAGAGAGAGATGAGAGATGAGAGAGAAAAGAAAGAAAGAGAGAGAGAGAGGAGGAGAGGGAGAGAGAGATAGAGAGAAAGAGTAAGAGAGAGAGAAAGAAAGAGAAGAGCGAGAGAGAGAGAGAGGAGGGGGGGAGGGAGAGGAGAGAGAGAGAGGGAGAGGGGGGGGGGAGGGCGAGAGAGAAAGATGAGAGACGAGAGAGAAGAGGAGAGAGGAGAGAGAGAGGAGCGGAGAGGAGGAAGAACGAGGAGAGACGAGAGACCGAAGAGAGAGAGAGATGAGAGAGAAGAGAGAGAGAGAGAGAGAGAGAGAGAGATGAGAAAGGAAGAGAGAGAGAGAGAGAGAGAAAGAAGGGTTAGAGAGAGAGAGAAGATGAGAGAGAGAGAGCGAGAAAGAAAAAAATAAAGAAAGAAAGAGAGAGAGAGAGAGGACGAGAGAGAGAGAGAGAGAGAAGAAAGGGATGAGAGAGAGGAGAGAGCAAATAAGGAGAGATGAGAGAGAGGCGAGAGAGAGAGATGAAGAAGAGAGAGAGAGCGATGAGAAGCGAGAGAGAGGGGAGATGATGAGAGAAGAGAGAGAGAGAGAGAGAAAGAAAGAAATAACGAGAAAAGGAGAGGGAGGCGAGAGGGAGGTAGATGAGAGAGAGGGGGGGAGGAGAGGAGAGAGAAAGAGAAGGAAGAGAGAGAAGAGGAGAGGAGAGAGAGAGAGAGACGTAGAGAGAGAGAAGAAGAAAGAGGAGAGACAAAGAGAGAGGAGAAAGATGAGAGAGGGGAAGAGGAGAGAGGGGGGAAGCGCGATAGAGAGAGAGAGAGAGAGGAGAGAGAGAGAGAGAGAGAGGAGAGACAAGAGAATAGAAACGCGAGCAGAGAGAGAGAGAGAGAGAGAGAGAGAGTAACGGGCTTAGAACCTTATTACAATGGCTTAGCAGGGGTAGCGATGGTGGTATTACGGATTGACATCTTATGATGAAGAGTACAACACTAAGGGAACACGAGACGATGTCTATGGGTAAAGCGGTGAGGCGGGTCACGTGTTGGGTCAACCCACCCTGAGGGCGAAGGCTGGCCGACCTTACCTTGTCGGGGCCTGGGCAGATGAAACCGTCACTTATGCCCTCGCTGAGTCGATAGTTCCTGTTTTGGACTTGGAGCCACGTGGTCTGTTGGTGGAATGGCTTACAGAAATAGGCTTATGTATATGCTATAGAGAGAGAGAAAGAGAGAGAGAGAGATAGATAGATAGAAGAGATGAGGAGAGAGACGAGAGAGATGAGAAGAGAGAGAGAGAGAGCGAGAGAGGGGAGGAGAGAAGGAGAGAACGAGAGAAACCAAGAGAGAGAGAGAGGAGAGAGCGATAGAGAGAGGAGAGAGAGAGAGAGAGAGAGAGAGAAGAGGAGGAGACGAGATAGAGAGAGGAGAAGAGAGAGGCGAGGAAAACAGAGAGAGAGAGAGAGGAGATGAGAGAGAGTGAAAGAGAGGAGAGAGGAGAGAGAGAGAGAGAGAGAGATTGAGAGAAGAGAAGTGAGAGAGAGAGACGCGAGAGAGAGAGAGAGAGAGGAGATAGAGAGAGCAGAGAGATTCGCGGGAGAGCGAAGAGAGAGAGAGAGAGAGAGGATGTGGCATTATCAACTCATGGTGAGGCAGTAGATTACAATAATGATTATAATTGAATAACCGAATATAATAATAGAATTAGACTTTTCAGTCTGTACAAAATCGAATAATATACGAACACGATTTTTCATTAACTAACAACTCTTTTTTATATATGCATTTCACCACTTGCATGCATTAAATGGATAACAAAATACAAAAAAATAACGGTTTTACATGGATCCAGATTGCTTCCGTACAGATATCCTTAAATTCACAACTACAAATTTGCATAAATATTTATATCTACGTTCATAAAGATATACAAACATGCAAATCCTAACTGCCCGAGCACACACTAAGATACTTATATATACACAGAATAAGAACTTACTACGTTTTTTTCTTCTTTTTTTGTGAAGAGTTGAAATGCAGATTTTGATTTAGTTATTTCGCAAAACTGACTCAAATTCAAAAAGAAGAAAAAAATTATTACCGGAAAAACGAAAAAAGGCTCTGTAATGCCGTCTGCAACCTCATGAACTACAATGAGGTATAATACATCCATGCTGATGAAAATTGAGACAGACACACAGCAACTTGACCGATTGCCGTAAGACCTTTTTTGTAGTTTCCCGAAACTCCTTACACTTTGATACATTGTTTCAAGTTGTGTCATGGTGGCTTCAAAACATGATGTCATCGAAGTTTGTACTGACATACAAAGAGTTGTCTTTTCTCACATAAAAAAATCAATAGAAAACCATTAAAGTTCTTGATATGCTGGTAAGATAAAAGCAAAACATTGTGGAAGCTTCAAATAAAAGGGAAAAAAGTACTTGCAGCTTATAATGTTTATACACACCCCTCTTCGCTTCCTAAGGGTGTAGGAACTTTCGCATGCATTTCTCAGATCCAATAAAAAATGATTACATAAATTATTCTTCACATAAAAGTGGAAGTTCCATGATCCATGCCCCATTTTTAAAATCTTATGGCATCCATTGCGAATAAGATCCGTGTCCGAATCAGACTAGATAATTCCAATCACCACGGACATTTACTTGACTATTTAATTGAATTATAGAAACAAATCAAGATACACATCCTTTTCTTTGATATATCTGAGCCTGTAAGGTTATATCTAGTGGTACAGAATGAATTCAAAGACATTAATCCCACAGCAGTCAATACTACGTCATCTGAATCGGACACAGTGGAAATTCTTAACATGTTCCAGCGATCGTCATGATTGACTTCACATCTTACCCATATACAGTTGAACATGTATTTGATCGACTGCAAAAAAGGGACAGAAATATTTGATACACCTTTACAATAAAAAGCTTTATTAAGAAACTTACTATGCGATTCGTAATTAATGAAAATATAAATCCATATATGAGACTACGTGAAATATATCTGAAAAAATATCGCGCTCTGATTGGCTGGCCGAAGTGTATCAACTCCTAACAAAGTGAAGGCATACACTTTGATACAAATCGAAGAGATGTTTCAACAGGTTCCAATAATGTACGTGCATAGGGCTAAACGTGTATCAGAGAGTATCAAAGGGGTTTCGGAAAGTAACAAAAAAAGCTTCAAGTTTCTTTACACTTCCTGCATACAAAAATCAGAGTACAATAAAAGGTATATTAGGTGATTATGCTTTGCATGCAGTGTGTATAACGTACTTTATTTTTGCATCGCATTTATCATCAATATTGTCATTGCTATCCTTATCATTATTACCATGTGTTACTATTAAATTATTATTATTATTATTATTATTATTATTATTGTTATTGTTGTTATTATTATTATTATTATCATTATTATTATCATTATATTATTATTATTATTATTATTATTATTATTATTATTATTATTATTATTATTATTATTATTATTATTATCATTATTATTATCATTATTATTATTATTATTATTATTATTATTATTATTATTATTATTATTATTATTATTATTATTATCATTATAGTCGTTATTATTATCATTATTATTAGTAGTAGTAGTTTTATTATTATTATTGTTATTATTATTATTATTATTATTATTATTATTATTATTATCATTATTATTGTTGTTGTTATTATTCTTGTCAATATTGTTGTTGTTTTTTATTATTTGTATTATTATTATTATCATTATTATTACTTTTATCATTATTATCATCATTGTTATTATCATCATTGTTATTTTTATTAAGATTATTATTATCACTATTATCATTATTATCATCATTAACATCATCATTATTGTCATTATCGATATTATTATCAATATTATTATTGTTATTATTATTATCATTATCATTATTATTATCGTTAGTATTATTACTATTATGATTACTATTATTATTATTATTTTTATTATTATTATTATTATTATTATTATTATTATTGTTTTATTATTATAATATTATCATCATCATCATTATCTTGACTATTATCATTATCATGATTATTATAGTTGTCATTAAAACTATTTGTATCATTATTATTATGATTATTTTTATTATCCTTGTTGTTATCATTATTATCACTGTTATCGTTATTATCACTGTTATCATTATTATCAAAATCACCACCAGAATAATAATCAATACTAATACCATTTTTCTTATTATTATTATCGTTATTCTCATTATTGTTATTACTGTTATCATCATTATTATCATTTTTGCTTTTATTATTATAATAATTATTACTATCATTATTATTATTGTTATTATCATTATTATTATTATTATTATTATTATTATTATTATTATTTATTATTATTATTATTATTAACATCATCATCATTATTATCTTATTATCATCTTATTATTATTTTTTCGTTATTGTTATTATTATTATCATTATTTTATTATCATTGCTATCACCCTTATCATTGTTATTATCGACATTATTAATTATTATTACTAATGCTATTATTATAACAATAATTATTATTACTATTATCATTATCATAATTATCATATATGACATATATTATGACTATTATTATTATAATTGTCTCATTATCATTATCGTTATTGTAATTATCATTATCATTATTATCATTGTTATATTATTATTATTATTATTATTATTATTATTATTATTATTATTAACATTATCATTATTGTTGTTGTTGTTGTTGTTTATTATAATTATCATTATCATTATTTTTATAATTTTGGTTATCATTATTTTTATAATTTTGGTTATCATTATTATTATAAATTTGGTTATCATTATTATTATAAATTTGGTTATCATTTTCATTATCATTGTCATTATTATTATCACTACTAGTACTACTGCTATCATTATTACTATAATTATTATTGTTATCATTATTATTATTATCATTATTATTATCATTATCATTATTATTATTATTATTATTATTATTATCATAATTATTATTATTATTATTATTATTATTATTATTATTATTATTACTATTATCATTATTATTATTTCCATTATTATCATCATTATCAATACGTGCTGCGTGGGTCAGTGATAGTATTCTCGTCTAGCAATCTCGGTGCCCTGCGCTCAAATCCCGCACTGCCAGGTGACTGTAACTCCAGCCTGTCACACCAAGGATGACCATTGTGACCAATCGAATTAAACTAGATTATATTAACAATTATTATTAATAATCAAAATTATCATTGTCGTTATTACTATTGTGGGCTTCTTTGTTTTGTGACTATTAATATATATATATATATATATATAGTATATATATATATATATATTATATATATATATATATATATTATATATATATATATATATATATATATATATTATTATATATATATTATATATATATTATATATATATATATATATATATATATATATATATATAACAAAATAACCGAGCATAATCATTAACTCCTTGACGTTCAGGCTAAGGGTTTCCCTTTTATATCAAAAGCTTTAGCTTTTCTTTAAAATCGCAATAAAGAACAAAGTAACACTTCTTAAATGCATCCTTAAAACTCATGTATGCTAAAGAAAAAAAAGTTACAACCACATCATTATCACTACTATTATTATTATTATTATTATTATATTACTTTCATATAATAGTCACAAAGCATATTAATATTATAGTTGAAAAAGTAGAGTAATTATGCTTAACTGATTATTATTGAATTAACTTTAGCCATGTATATGAAATAAATAAGAAAAAATTATCACAGGGGTAATGACACACAAGGTATCTGATCCAAACTGAGTATATTTCGCGCCGTTTTTGGCGATATTTATAATGTTCATGAACTACGTCACGATCTATACATCTGCCGTATTTCGTATTTAGCCTTACAGGTTAAAAAAATATATTTTCACGTTGTCAGAAGAAAAGATAAAAAATAGTTACAAGTTGAAATGAAAAAAAAAAAAATCGAACAAAAAGATAAAAGTAAAAGATGACGAGTGTAAAATTCTCGCAAGATTTGGGATAATAATGAAATTGAAATAAAACATCTATTAAATTATGATAAACAGAAAATCAAGTATAATAGACTTTCGAGTCTTAAGAACGAAGCAAATATGAGGGCTTTATATATAATCGAAAAAAAACGTCTGCGAAAAAGTGGAAACTTCGCTAAAACGATAGAAATAGAACAAATAAAAGACCAAACAAAAAGACCCCCCCACACACACACATAAGAGCAGGAGCGAGTGGGCGAAGTTCGGGCGCGGCCGAAAGACGGGAAACAAGCGGTGAGTGGATGCTCTTGAAAGCCTGGGTCGAAACGTGCAGTGAAGACCTGAAATGAGAGACAAGCCTGAGTCCAGACGATTTATGAGGAGTGGACATAGAGTTCAAAATGTGTTCCTTTCAACTTAAGTTACCGATGCGAGCATTCTTGCGTCTGCCAAAGACGTCAGTGGATAC
>NC_051411.1:20688880-20697871 GCF_015228065.2 Penaeus monodon
GATCCGAGGCCGACGTAAGGTTTCCACGGCTATCATCCTCGCGACCCGAAGTCTGCCTCAGAAGGCTTCAGCAGCGTCAGGTGCATTCACTTGCGAGTTTGTAAGTCCGACAGGAAAATGACCGTGCTGACCAGTCAAGAGATACAAGGGCTGCTCCCCTATACTTCGATGCACAGACCTATTAAGGGCAAGGCGAACATACGGCAGCATTGTAATCCACGCTTGAGGGTGACCTTCCACAAGAGTTGCCAGAGCATCCTTTACAACTCTGTTACTTCGTTCAACTATCCCGTTTGCCTGAGGGTGATAAGCCGTCGTACAGGAGGTTTTAGTCTCCAAAAGTTGGCAAACCTGCGAGAATAAAAGATTTGTAAATTCTGATCCATTATCGGTATGAAGAATTCGGTGGTCCAAAAAGAGTTACATAATGTTGAATAAAGGCGGTTGTCACCGTTTCTGTGTCTTTAGAAGGTAAAGGTATAGGTTGCAGATATCGTGTAAGATGATCAATTATACTCAGCACGTACCTGTTTCCACTACTAGAGCCGTGCAAATCTAATAGATCGGCAGAAACCCTTTCGAGTGGTTGAGACACGTCTGGCATCCTTGCCATGGGGGCTTGTCGGCAGGCTGCACCCTTATGCCTCTGACACGTATCACAACTTTTAACATATTCTTTGGTTGCCTGAAGCATGTTGGGGAAGTAATACAAATCCCGTAGCTTGCAGTATGTTCTATATATGCCAGGATGAGCGGCAATAACAGAAGCATGAGTCACCTTTAATGCTGCTCTTCGTAACTACCGTGGGATAACTAGTTGATGGAGAATCTTGTTGGGTAAATGTCTGACATGGAACAACACACCATCCTTTAATTCGAATTCATCCAGTAGAAGGGGTAATTTCCTTCTTGGCATGGCCTTTTCCTGTAGGTACTCTTTAACTTGACGCCACAGGGGATCTCGATGTTGGGCTTGCTTTACGTACTCTGCCCCCACAGCTGTAACAGGTCTGCTGAGGAGATCAGGGACATGATGAGATGCTCCTGGTTTATATTTCAGAGCATATTGATAAAAGGATAATTCATGAGCAAAACGAGACATACGGAGAGATTTAGTTTTTCTATGGAACACAAATGTCAGTGGACGATGATCTGTAAAAATTATAAACTTATGGCCATAGAGGTATGGATTGAAAACTCGTACTGCTTCGACGACAGCAAGTGCCTCTACATCTATAGCAGGATACCTAGTTTCAGTATCCCGCAACTTCCTGGAAAAATAGCTCACCGCACATGGCAACCCTTTGTCGTCCCGTTGCATCAGGCAAGAACCGATGGCGATCTTTGATGCATCGGTATGCAATTCGAAGGTCTTGTGGAAATCAGGCTTTCGTAGTACAGGTGCAAATGAAAGGCAATCTTTTAGCTTCTGGAAGGCCTCTTCTTGCACAGAAGTCCATTTAATTTGCCGTCCTTTCCATGTTAACTCCTTCAACGGGGCTGCAATTCGCGCATAGTTAGAAATATGCTTTTGAAAGAAGCCAGTGCAACCAAAGAATCAGGTCGAATTCCGTCGGGAGTAATCACGAATCCGAGAAACTTGAACCATTGTACAGCAAACTTGCACTTATCTATATTAAGACGGAACCCAGCTTTATCCAAGAGTTCCAAGGTTTCTTTGAGATGTTCCAGGTGTTCCGTGAAAGTCCTGCTGTGTACCACCACGTTGTCTAGGTAAGCGATGGTATGCTTACCAAGGGCAGATGATAAAACGCAGTTCATGGCGCACTGAAAAGTACTGGGGGCAGTAGCCACGCCAAACGGAAGACGGCGGAATTGAAACAGCCTGTATCCGTCTGAGAAAGCCGTTTTTTGTCGGTCGTTTGGATGCACAGATATAGTCCAATATGCGGACCGTGCATCTAGCGCAGTAAACCATGAAGTCTCTCTCAGCTTGTCAAACATTTCTTCCACTCTAGGCATTGGGTAGTTGTCTGCCACGGTAATCTGGTTTAAGCGTCGATAATCTACGCAGAAGCGGATACCTCCCCCCTTCTTTTTCACCAGTACCACAGGAGACAACCACGGCGATGTTGAAGGTTCTATGATCTCGTCTTTCAACATACGATCACATTCTTCTCGTACGATCCTTTTTGAGGTTTCAGGCATCCTCCATTGTCGGGTACAGGAAGGCTCATCCGAGGTGGTTCGAATTCTATCTTCTATGCCTAGTACCATCCCCAATTTTCCCGTTTCCTTGAATAAACCTTGATACTTCTTTAGTATAAGTAATATTCTCTCTCGGGACACCTCATCCAGGTGTGCCAGGTGGGCCTCTATCTTCGGCGGGGATTCACCATCCACAGTGTCCACGACCGGGGTGAAGTCTACCTCAGGGAAAATCATGAAATCATCATCTTGATAACCAAAATCCTTGAGCCCATAGAAGTCGTCGAAATCATCGATAAACTCGTCCAAGCATCCTCAACCTTCTGAAGACTACA
This sequence comes from Penaeus monodon, assembly GCF_015228065.2. Taxonomy (NCBI): domain Eukaryota; kingdom Metazoa; phylum Arthropoda; class Malacostraca; order Decapoda; family Penaeidae; genus Penaeus; species Penaeus monodon. Next base: position 20,691,385 of record NC_051411.1, read on the forward strand.
TTCTCCATCTGGGGAGCTGGATTCAGTTCTGCTTCCGACGAATCTCTCGAGATTACCTCATTGATCTCTTCGACCTCTGCAAGGAGTGTACCATTTTTTTTATTTTAACAGGTTTATTTTCGGTATTCACCACCCAGATGTTAACAAAATTATTTTCCACATCAGAAATCGTGTTGGGAACAACTACAGCAGAATCTGCACTCGACAGACACGCTACCTTACCAGAAAATGAAGATGTAACCTTTGCCTTGACAAACCTCCCCGACTGTGCAGGACAAACTGTCGTTCTGTAAACATGTGCTTTAAGCTTTGAGCTGTTATTTACACAAGCTGAGGGCTCACTAATCTCCCTAATTTTTAAAGATTCTTCGTCCGTAAAGTTAACTGGTAATCTAACACCTTGGAGTGAAAGATAGGACTTATGAGGAGAATGATAGCATACTAATTTAAAATTAAACCTTCCTAAGCAGATCCATACCAATCAACACCGAACCCGGAAAAGTCAAATTTGATACACAACACACTCGGTGTACACATGATACATGCTCAGACACTTTGAAGCGGACATTATATTCGCTGTCTATATTCAAGAGGGTGCCAGAAACGCCAGTTAGTCTTCTCCGACCATTGCATTTCGAAGGGATCTTTAAAGCTCCCTTCATCTCGCTTTTAATAATAGTAGCCTCAGAACCCGTGTCCACGAATGCTACCGTATCAACTCCATTAACATGCAAATTAACCAGTGGACGACCCAATCTAATAATTTCTTTGACAATGTCAACATTGTTTTCATTCAGTGTTCCTGTATGCAAGATCTCTTTACTACACCAAGATTGTGTGTTGCCCTTATCCACGAGCTTATCACTATTGGCACCTTCGCTAGGAACATTTAGCAACCCGTTATCGGTATTAGAGGGGACAGAAAACTTAAAATTAGAGCTGGTATTTTGTGCCAGTTTACTCTTGATAGGACCCGTTACTTTCTGTGCCGGGAGACATTGGATCTTTCACCATTTTCACGAAAGGGACAATAGCGAGCTATATGACCTGGTTTCTGGCAAGCTAAACATAATCTAGGGCTTCTATTTTTACAATGTTTAGAATCCTGAGTATTGGTCTGGTGAAACTCACAGTATCATTCTACTCGTCCCCCTACAGCAGAGGTCTGGTAGGGTTGTAAGCGTCCTGCAAGTGCAAAAAGCTTAAGGCATTCCCTCCGATTTATTCCCACCCGTGTGTTCCAGACTCTTTGCGCACTGTCCACCAGTTGAGGAAGAGGAACGTCCTCTTTTAGAGCTAGCATCTCCCTTAACCACTGTGGTAACCCTTGCAGAAAAACCCTCTTTATCAAAAGTTCAGGCTCCCCTATTGCTTCAGGGTAATCCCTATATCCCTGATAAACGGCCCCTTCTAGCATTACATAAAAGTCCAAGGGTGCTTGTCCTGCACCAAGACGGTTTTCATACAGTAGTGAAAAGAATTCTGCAGCTGAACATGCACCTCTAAATTTATTTCGAAGTTTAATCTTAAATTCAGCCCACGATGTTATATTATCAAACAAAGGGGAATTAATTAAGAGATCAGCTGCTGCACATGGAACGAGCTGAACGAATGTAAGCATCGTCCGTCTTAGGCCTTGTTAAATTTTCTATGGACCTAATCCATGTCTCTAGCTCATGGTTCCTTTTTAAAGGTTCTGCTGCGGAAATTTCTGCCTTGAACGTGGGAATTACAGCTTTATTGATTATATACTCTACATGTTGAGTAGAGCTATTTTCACGAGAACCGTTTGATGCGGACAAGCGTGCTTCTAGAAGTTTATTCTTTTCCTTTAAATCTCTCACCTGAACCATCACTTCCCTGAGCTTAGAGGCCAACTCATCGTACATTGTTAGTTCTACCATTGGCTCTAATTGTTGTGCTTCCTCCTCCTCCTGATCTCGAGATCCACCTGGGCACTTATTCTTTCTACCCATGCTGGCGAAAGCGTAATCTATTTTCCCCAGAAATGTAATCACTAATGCCAACAATCTTTATGATACTATATAAAAATATTTATATTAACCGAGATTACGTAACTAAAAATCCCGTCCTTGTTAATTTCGGAACCGTCGTCTCAAAGCTTACGTGACTGTTAATTACTTAAAACCCAAAACATCCATGAAACGAGGGTCCGATTTAACTAAAATAATCCCGGATGGGCATTGTTTACTTTAAAATCACAATACAGATACACATCACTTTTGACCAGCCTTCATATTATATTAAAATCACTGTAGCCCTATTCCCCTTAAGATAGAATCCATCCGCTATTAAAATATTCTTCACGTAAAACGGACTACTAAAATGATTATTTTAGATAAAATCCACCTAGCTGCCGCCATTAAATGTCCACAGAGATTTTATTTCTTCGATGTGTCTTAATACTTTTTGTTTTTATTTGAGGCTATTATTTTAAACTTATTTCCGCATCTCTTGTGCCTCGACAATGTCCTAGTTACGTCCTTTATTTCTCTTAAATCTTTAGTTCGATTATAGATCTAATTAACACATGGTAGCAAGCATTATGTAAGGCACTGATTTTTTTTCTTAAAAAAAATACTCATGAAACATAAAACCATATATGAATATTACGTGTAATACTTAAACAAAACACTTCGGAACTGGCAAGAATATCTTTTATTACTTACACATGTACACTTATAAATCCTGCCCAAATATACCAAAAGCCAATACTTATCTCTGGTTTTCCACAAAGACGAACACAACACGGCAGCCCTCAAGGCTGGTCCCGGCCTCTCTGTCTAGAGGGGTTGCTATGCTCCTTAGGTCACCTTCTTGGCGGGACCCAAGACATGCAAATCGTTGTGTACTAATGTAAGGTTTCGTTCGATAGTTTAGCGTAAACACAATTGGGCTAATCCCTCTGTTTAGACATCTCATGTTTACGCAAAAGATTTTATCTTTATTTATTTAATAAAATGGTAGCTTTTATTTATAGAGTATTTTAATCTAAATGTCATCGGCACGTCCGTCAGATCTGCTACAGAATAGAATCAAACGGCAGTCAAGACAGCATGCAAATCCTGTGCCATAGGTTCACACCCAGCTTTCAGCAGTTCAGCAGGGATGTCTCACATGCCTGCTGCTTTCCCACTCTTCAGCTTAGAAATCGCCATCCTAACCTCAGATAGGGTAGGAGCTTCCTCAACGATGGGTGGGTTCGGCACAGGTATTGTGATTCCACTTGCATCCAAGCTAATTGTTGGAGGGTCTACCTAGTACAGCTGCTCAAGATACTCAGCCCAACGTTCATGAACCCCAACATAATCTGAGCGGACTGCAGTCATCTGCGAGGAGGGCTTAGAGTTCAGCTTTCTCAGGGCTTGGTAGGCAGGGCAAAGGTTGTTTACCAGCAAGACTCCTGATGAACTGTTCTTTATCTCTTCTCAGCAGTGTCCAAGCCCTACACATCAAAGAGCAATGCAAGTGCTGATCACCATTCAGCCAAGCCATGCAACATGCTTCAGTGGCCTCCAATGTCTCCAGGGAGGTGAAATTCTGCCTTGCCCTCGGACGTACGCAATGGACTCCTGCACTGCTGCGAGTGTTTCAAGTTTAAAGGACTCCCACAGAGCAAATAGGATGTCAAGTTCTCCAGTTCTGTGAATCGATCAGAGACTGCCATGGTGAACCCACGAGCACACACCTCCTCCCTAAGTCTGTCCAAGTGAAACACCATAAAGTGGCCACTGGAGGGATGAGGAGTTTAGAAGTGGACCCGACGGATAGCCACTACCAGACTATGGTCAGTGCCACAGAACTCGGCACTCCGTTAAACCTCGCAATTCTGAAGGATCCTATATCATGTGCTGACAAGAATGTGCTCAATCTCATTGTCCACAATACCTATACCATATAAGCAGGTTAGAGTGCTGATACCAGGAGCCAGAAATCCATGGCTGGAAGCAAGGATGGATGCACCCCTGTCGGCGTTAGCCCTTTTATGATGATGATTATATATATACATACATGCATACACACATAAATAAATATATATATATATATATATATATATATATATATATATATATATATATATATATATATATATATATATATATATATATAATGGTTAATGGTTAAAAGCAAAATAAATGTGCTAGACATCTAAGGTCATGTAGCACTACAGGAAGGTACAGTAAAAGGTAGTGAAGGGCGGTTGTGTTAGTAGTTAGTTGCTATACATCGACTATCTAAATTAACATTAAAAAGGTTAAAGATAACTAAAGGAGTTGATGAGTGAATGGGTTAAGGTAGGGTTTGGTAAGGGGGATTAGATCAAGTAAAGGATATTTATGCATTTGAGGAAGGAGAACAGATTGTCAAAGCCGAAAGTGTGAAATTCTGTAAGGATGTCTGATAGATTGGGAGGTCAGTAATGGGAGGATAGGTGGGGGAAAGCAAAGGTACAGGCTACATCAAAGTGTTAACAGGACAAAAGAATGTGTGGAACTAAAAGATGGACATTTCATTGTGAACATAGGGGTGGATCAGAATGTGACATCAGATAAGAGTGTGTTAGAAGGGTGTGGCCAATACGAGAGCTGTCTCCCAACATCTGTTCCAATGAAACAGAGCTGACCAGGGGGAGATTGATTTACCGTATATAATTTATTGGTGAGGAGACTTGAACAGAAAGATTGCATCGGATATACAGGAAGGTCTTAAAGTGGAAAGACTTAATCCATGGTGTGATATGGACATAGTGGCATAGCATGCTAGAGTATTTGCCTGTTCATTGCCAGGGATTCCAACATGGCCGGGCACTCAGCAAAATCTGATAAAACAACCAGTTCTGGATCTTACAGACAAGGGGGTTGTTCAAGTGCTTTGACTTTGAGAGTTAATGAGATACGGGAGCCAGTAAAAATAGTGGAAAAGGAAGAAGGGAGTGAATATGTGTTTTAAGGCAAAAAGGAGTGAGTACAGTTATGTTGCAAGGACAATGGATTCAGGAAGAAGGGGGTATTTGAAAGTGCGAGTTGGGAAGGTTACTGCAAAACCAGCAGTGGAAGTGGATTTAGAGCCATCTGTGTAAACATCAATACTGGAGGAATGAATAGAGACATGGTCAAGGAAATGGGTGAGAAGGACAGTGGAGGGATACCTGATTTTGGTGGGTCAGGGAGAACAAAGGAGCAGATACGGGGGTAAGTTATAAGCAATGGAGGTACAGAATGGAAGAACGGAAGAGGTCAAAGATGGGGAAAGGAGAATGGGAGAGGAGGGTATCCATACAAATAGAGAAAGGAGTAGGTAAAAATGGAGAAGAAACAAAGGTAAGAAGAAGGGATTGTGGGATAGTCTGGTGAGGTTAAGTTGGTGGAATCGAGCATAGCATCAGAGAGATAAAAGGGTACGACAATGAGAGAGAGATGGCATGTCTGATGCAGTATACTGGCTCTAAACTGGAGAGGAGTGGAAGGTGCCTACAGCTAAGCAAAGAACATAGTGGTGGATTGTATCAAGATAAGCAATGAGGGAAGTTATGGCATCCATAATCGAGAGTGGAGAGAATCAAGCTATGAAGATGGAAGAGAGTTTTAGGACAGAGTTTGTAAGATTCGTAGGCTGCAGCAAGCTTTTTCTTTTATGTAAAAGATACAGTCTCACCAGCATAATCTGGAGTCAAAAATAACACCAATGCCACAGGAATGGTATTGGGGTGGAGTGCCACATAAGAGGTGTGTGAGAGAAAAGGATGGAGAAAGATTTGCAGGTAGAAAAGCAGAAGCCATCGTTATTGGCCCAGGAAGATACTGATGATATTGCAGACTGAAAGAATTGGCGGAGATTTGGTACGGATGTACCAGAGGCAAAGATGATTAAATCATCAACATATAGTGATGATCGGGCTCCTGGTGGTAAAACTGAGGCAATGTCATTAACGACAAGGAGAAATAAAATAATGCTAAGCACACTGCCTTGTGGGATGCCTTCAAACTAAGGAGAGGATCATGATGTGGAAGAGGTAATTTTGACCTGGAAGCTATGTCTGGAGAAGAAAGACTTTATAAAGACACTCATGTTTCCACATATGCCTAGGGAGGACAATTGTTGGAGAACATGGCTAATATGGATACATGGCGTGCAACTGTAGATGTAATATGTCTCGAAATGAGCAAGGGGTTCAGCTGTATTTAGGGCATGGCAGAAACCAAATTGGGAAGGAGGGAGAAGATTGTGACATTCAAGATACCACATTAAGCGGAAGTTGACCATTTGCTCTAGTTGTTTACACAAGCAGCTAGTTAGGTTTGAAATAGTTAATGGTAAGGATAGAGAGGAAGATGGAAGGTGTCGGATTATACGGTAGTGATTACCATCAGGGCCCTCATGAGTGTTGTGGCACAACTGTAAGGCAGCACTGAGTTTATTGGAAGAGGATAGGGTGAAGATGATGGGGTGCGCTTGTTGGCCTTTG
>NC_051411.1:20702971-20721358 GCF_015228065.2 Penaeus monodon
GTGATTTGAATCCCCCCCACATGCTGCCACATCAGGAAATTAACCAGGTCCTTTGCGCGTGTATCCCTCGCCAGCATCAAGGGAGGGCAAGAGTTCTGTAAACCTGATGAGCTGGTACGGGACCCCTGGGTTAACGGAGATGTTAAAGTCAAATTTGGTCGCTCTGGTCTTCAAGTTAGCTAAATTTAGCTGCGGTTTTCGTATAAGTTTGTTCCTTTCCTTTCTGAGGTATAATCTAATTTGTTCTCTGACCATTCTATGGTTTCTGCCAATATTTACTTTTTCAGTAACTTCCACATGTTTTTACTATGTCACATATATTTGAAACTATCAAGTTAATTTAGTTTTTGATGTCAGGTGGCGACTTCCACTTCCGCTTTTTTTTAAGAATGTATTCATGATATCGAGTGATCAACCCTCCTCAAAATTGATAAGAAATTGTTCCCTTTCATTCCTAGTGCCTATTGCGTGATTTCCCACTACGGTTTCTTCTTCTGTCTTTTTACCTATTTTAGCATTTAAATCTCCCATAATTATTGTGAAATGGGTTTTTACTGTTTCGCTGTTAAATGAACATCTTCATAGAAGCTCTCTATTTCTCCATCACTGTGACTCCAGGTTGGAGCATAGACTTGACAGTCTTTAAGTTGTACCTATTGTTTAGTTTTATTGTTACTAAAGCCACTCTTTCGCTTATACGATAGAATTCCACGATATTCTGTCCTAAACGTTTGTGAACTAAGAAACCTACCCATAATTCCTGTTTGCTACCCTGGAGTTTGCCTCACCAATACAGTACGTGTCCCTCATTTAGTATCTTCTGTTCTTCGCCTAGTCTTCTAACGTCATAGAGTCCAATAGCATCTCATAGATAATGATAGAGTGTTCCTCAAGTAATGCTAGTAAGTCGGATTCAGTCTCATATATATATATATATATATATATATATATTTATATATATATATTATATATATATATATATATATATTATATGTGTGTGTGTGTGTGTTGTGTGGTGTTTTGTGTGGGGGTGTGTGTGTGTGTTGTGGGTGGTGTGTGTGTGTGTCTAAAAGGTATGAATGAGAATGAATATCTTCACAATACAAGAGAAGTACTTGACTGGTTTCGATTATATCTTCGTCAGAAATGCATACATCAAAGAAATTACAGAGTATACATATATGAGACATGAGCTGACGAAACACCTGACGACTGTGACCTCCCAATCGTTCGTATAACAACCTCGGGTAGTTTGATTCTGCCCGATGCTGTGTTGACATTATTCTCCGTCGTGATGTATGCAAAAAAGTGAGTGGACTGTTTCTCTCCCCAATATACTCTAGACTTACCATAGCCAATAATGAAGATGTTATACACTTGCTAAGGGCAATGAGGCTTGCCCTTCATCAAATAACCCCACTAACTCAAACTCTCCGGTTCCATGACCCCAGGCTCTCCTTTGACCACGACTCAGAACACTGTAACTACTACCCTCTCCTCAGTGCCTACTAATACAATATCCACCCAAGTCTACACTCAATCAAGAGATATTCCTACTCTCCCAACAATTTTAACTTCATCACCTCTACCCCCACAACCTTTTTTATCAATCTCTCCATCCTCCCTTATTACTACTTTACAGCCTTATTGTCTATCTCTCCGTAATAATACCTCCCTCAGCACTATTCCCTCTTCCACAAGTCCCAGTTCTTCTACCGCCCCTATCTCTACAAATATCCTAAAAACTCTATTTAGCCCAGCCAAATAGGACCGATTTTTCGTGATATCCACCCCCTCCCCCACCCCACAGCTCCTTACTCTGACAACATGTGCTGTGTGATGCAGCGGTCTCGTCTGGCAATCTTGCTGACCTTCAAAACTCTCACCGCCAATGGATGCACACAGGAATAATTTAGAAGCAAAATGAAACTGACAGTATGTCACACAAGAATATCCATTGTAACAAATGGAATCAAATCTCTTCCTGTAGCCGACCCGATCGTTCCCGTCTCGTCAGAGTAACTTCTGAAAACCAAGCTATAGCATTATCAACTCTAACTGATCTCTCTGGTAACCCCATTTCTGCAGAACCTCATCCAATCCTCAATAGTTGTACTGGACCTGTCTCTATCTCCCCAGCAAACTTCCCAATTTATCTAACAAAAATTGGTTAGATTGTGGAGAAGACTTACTTAGCTGCCTCACCGAGTATGATGTGATATCAGTACAATGCTACTCCATTCTTCATAAAGGTCATCGTAAGAACCCCACCAATACTGCCAAAATTAATTTCCATGAATATGACCTTCCCTTTAATATTTACATTTGTGGAGAATCCCTACCTATCTGACCATAACCTCTTCAGTGTCATCATTGTTGGGATTTTGGGCATTCTATCAAACACTGTCATTCCACAGCCCAATGCCCTCTGTGTGCCCAACCTGGTCATAACCGATCAAACTGCTCTGCACACTCACGCACGTGTACCAACTGTGGTGGTCCCCATAATATATTTTATAGGGGCTGCCCCACCTACAAGTTTGAGTCTGATGTGGCAACTCTCATATTCAGACTTGGTCTCACTCTTCCTTCTACCTTCCCCAATCAAATTCTTTTGCCATTCTAAATCCAGACACTCTAATATCTACTGCACCCCCAACACCTTTTTTTCCCCACCCCCCCTCCCGTACTATCCGCAGCAGACTTTACGATCCAACCCTTCTTCTCCAGCCACACGCTCACCTCCACCTACCTTTGCCTCTACTTCTCAGAAACCAGTCTCCTCTTCCCTCCCTCCCCTCCTCACTCATGTCTCACAAAACTCCACAACCAACTCCAATACAGAAACTCTTGAAGATATTCAAATATATCTACTTGAGTCCCAAATTGACACCAAAAACCCCTGATCCACCCTCAAATTCCACAACTCCCGTTCCCTCTACACTCAAAGTGACTGCCGATATCCATCCTCCTCCTACTCATATTTCCCTACACCCCTTCCTCCTACTCCCTCCAAACACAGCCCATACCCCTGCCTAAATTCCATCTACATTAACCCTCCCTCCATCCCCTCTATCCCTTCCACTCCCTCTTGGATATACACGTGAATCCCTTATGTCACAACTATGCCATTCCCCAGATCCTCCACCTCCTGATATATCCCCCCCCCCCTCATTCCTTATCTCACCATTCAGCTCCTTCCCCCTTTAAATTCTCCAACAAGCACTGTAACCGTTATCACTCACAGATCAACTAAAGTATAGCTCTGGAATATTCACGGTTTCCATTCTCACAGACCTGACCTTCATTATAGCCTTTCTTCCTATAACCTATCCATTATCTGCCTCCAAGAGTCTTTTCTTATAAATCCTCCTATACCAATTCTCAAGTACCATTTTGTTTTTTCTTCACATTCCCTTTCTGTCTCGTCTATACTTACTCATCAGAAAACACTTTACATCATACCTCCCATTCAAACAACTGTCCTTTGCACAGTTATTTACATCTTTCTTCGCCGTTGGATCAAGTTTGCAGTTTCCCCCTTCACTTTCCCTTTTCTTTTTTGTTTTGAAAAATCTATTTTCCCCAACCCCAGCACTTTTCCTCATTTGGGGTTTTTAACGCCGCCACTCTTGGGTTATTCTATTAAAAATTCCCGGGCCGACCCTTAGAACATTTCCCTCTACTAACTGATCTTATTATTTTAATTCAATACCCCTACATTTGACATAGTTGCAATTTTTTTTATGTCTTAACCCCACTCTAGCCCCCTTCCTCCATTAATTTCCATTTTTTTATAGTACCATTTTCCCGTTCTCCTTTTTTCTTTTTTTTGGTACACCTCTAACCCCAAACTGGGGGTTGATAACCAAATGGGATACTTCATTCACCTCCTTTCCCACCCCCCCCTCCCCCCTTTTCGTCCCTTTTGATATGATAAATATTTCACAACTAAGTCCTAAAAGCTACCTATACAGCATTCCCCAAAATCAAAAACCCTTTAAAGTTTCCATGGTGAAATCCTGATTGCCCCCAAAATGCTTCACTTTAAACTCGTTGGAACAGTTACCCCTACAAAAAACCCCTAATCAAAATACGCCCTTTCTCCACACTTCCTTCTATAAAGGCCAAAAAACGCACCCATATCTTTACCCTTCCCTTCAAAAACTCAGTGGCCTTTCGTTGGCCACAACCTCTGGGGGCCCCCCGGGACACCCCTTAACCCCCCCCCCCCCACCCCCCCTTATCCTTTTCCATTCATTCCCCCTTATTTTTTTAAACAACTGGGGCAAATGGTCAACTTCGTTAAAGTGGTATCTTTAAAGTCCAATCTTTTCCTCCTTCCCCAAATTTTTTTCTGCCATGCCCCAATCAGCGAAACCCCCTTGCTCTTTCGAACATTTCTACATTGCCGCCATGTACCCATATTAGCCATTTTTCTCCACAATTGCCCCCTACATTTGGGGAACATGATGTCTTTATAAGTTTTTCTTCCCAACATAGTTTCCCGGGTCAAAATTCCCTCTTCCACTCTGATCCTCCCCTATTTTGAAGGATCCCAAAGGCAGTGTGCTTAGCATTATTTATTTCTCCTTGTCTTTAAAGACTTTCCCTCTTTACCCCCGGGACCCCGATATCCTATATTTTTTATGATTTAATCATCTTTCCTTGGTAAATCCTCCAATCTCCGCCAATTCTTCAGTCTGCATATTTCAGTATCTTCCTGCCAATAACGAGGCTTCTCCCTTTTCTACCTGCAAATCTTTCTCCATCCTTTTCTTCACACCTCTTTGGGCACTCCACCCAATACCTTTTTCCTTGTCATTGTGTTATTTTTGACTCCAGATATGCTGGTGAGACTTACTTTTACATAAAAGAAAAGCTTGCTGCAGCCTAAATCTACAAACTCTGTCCTAAAACTCTCTTCCATCTTCATAGCTGATTCTCTCACTCTCGATTATGGATGCCAAACTTCTCTTTGCTTATTTTTGATACAACCCACCACTATGTCTTTCCTTTCTGTGGGCACTTCCACTCCTCTCCAGTTTAGAGCCAGTAACTGCTCGAATGCCATTCTCTTCATTGTCGTTTTCCCCTTTTTCTCGTTTGATTGCTATGGCCCCCCCCCCAAAAGGGCCCCAACCCCCTTTCACCCCCCAGAGAGATCAAAGGGTACGACAATGGGGAGAGATTGGCATGTTTTATGCAGTATACTGCTCTAAACGGAGAGGAGTGGAAGGTCCCTACAGCTAACAAAGAACATAGTGGGGGATTGTATCAAGATAACAATGAGGAAGTTATGGCATCCATAATCGAGAGTGGAGAGAATCAGCTATGAAGATGGAAGAGAGTTTTTGGACAGAGTTTGTAGATTCGTAGGCTGCAGCAACTTTTTCTTTTATGTAAAAAATACAGTCTCACCAGCATAATCTGGAGTCAAAAATAACACCAAAGCCACGAATGGTATTGGGGTGGGTGCCACATAAGAGGTGTGTGAGAGAAAAGGATGGAGAAAGATTTGCAGTAGAAAAGCAGAAGCCATCGTTATTGGCCCAGAAGATACTGATGATATTGCAGACTGAAAGAAATTTGGCGGAGATTTGGTACGGATTTTACCAGAGGCAAAGATGATTAAATCATCAACATATAGTGATGATCGGCTCCTGGTGGTAAAAATGAGGCAATGTCATTAACGACAAGGGGAAAAAATATGCTAAGCACACTGCCTTGTGGGGTGCCCTTTAAACTAAGGAGAGGATCATGATGTGGAAGAGGTAATTTTGACCTGGAAGCTATTCTGAGAAAAAGACTTTATAAAGACACTCATGTTTTCCACATATGCCTAGGGAGGGCAATTGTTGGAGAACAGGCTAATATGGATACATGGGGTGCAACTGTAGATGTAATATGTCTCGAAATGAGCAAGGGTTCAGCTGTATTTAGGGGATGGCAAAACCAAATTGGGAAGGAGGGAGAAAATTGTGACATTCAAGATACCCACATTAGCGGGAAATTGACCATTTGCTCTAGTTGTTTACACAAGCAGCTAGTTATGTGTTGAAATAGTTAATGGTAAGGATAGAGGAAGATGGAAGGTGTCGGATTATACGGTAGTGATTACCATCAGGGCCCTCATGAGTGTTGTGGCACAACTGTAAGGCAGCACTGAGTTTATTGGAAGAGGATAGGGTGAAGATGATGGGGTGCGTTCCTTGTTGGCCTTTATAGAAGAGAAGTGTGGAGAAAGGGCTGATAGTTGATTAGGGGTGCCTCTTTTGTAGCGGTAACTGTTCCAGACTGCATGTTTAAAGTGAAGCAGTTTGGTGCAATCAGGAGTTCACCATGGAACACATTTGAAGGTCTTGAGGTTTGAGGAATGGCTGTATAGGTAGCTCTTAGGACTGTAGTTGTGAAATATTATATCATATCTGAAATGGACGAGAAGGGGGATGGGGGGGTAGGAATAGTAGAGAGTGAAGTGAAAGTATGCCAGTTGGCTTTATCAAACCACCAGTGTTGGGGTTAGAGAGTAGTACACATAAAGTAGGAGAAAGGAGAACTGGAAAGTGGATACTATATGGAAAATGGAAATCTAAATGGAGTGAAGGGGAGCATAGAGTGAGGTTAAGACATGAAAAAAATTGCATACATATGTCAAATGTATGGGGTGATCTGAATTAAGAATAATAAGATCAGTTATGTAGAGGAAGTGTTCTAAGGATCGGCCTCGGGAATTGGTAATAGAATAACCCCAAAGAGTGTGACGGCAGTTAAAATCACCAACTATGAGGAAATGTAGCTGGAGTTGGGAAACTAGATTTTCAAAGGCAACAAAGACAATGGAATGTGAAGGGAGTAGACTGCAATAGCTGTGATCCAACGGCGAAGAAAGATGTAAATAACTGTGCAAAGGACAGTTGTTTGAATGGGAGGTATGATGTAAAGTGTTTTCTGATGAGTAAGTATAGACGAGACAGAAAGGGAAAAGAAAAAAAACAAAATGGTACTTGAGAATTGGTATAGGAGGATTTATAAGAAAAGACTCTTGGAGGCAGATAATGGATAGGTTATAGGAAGAAAGGCTATAATGAAGGTCAGGTCTGTGAGAATGGAAACCGTGAATATTCCAGAGCTATACTTTAGTTGATCTGTGAGTGATAACGGTTACAGTGCTTGTTGGAGAATTTGAAGGGGAAGGAGCTGAATGGTGAGATAAGGAATGAGGGGGGGGGATATTCAGGGTGGAGATCTGGGGAATGGCATAGTTGTGACATAAGGGATTCACGTGTATATCCAAGAGGGAGTGGAAGGGATAGAGGGGATGGAGGGAGGGTTAATGTAGATGGAATTTAGGCAGGGGTATGGGCTGTGTTTGGAGGGAGTAGGAGGAAGGGGTGTAGGGAAATATGAGTAGGAGGAGGATGGATATCGGCAGTCACTTTGAGTGTAGAGGGAACGGGAGTTGTGGAATTTGAGGGTGGATCAGGGGTTTGGTGTCAATTTGGGACTCAAGTAGATATATTTGAATATCTTCAAGAGTTTCTGTATTGGAGTTGGTTTGTGGAGTTTTGTGAGACATGAGTGAGGAGGGGAGGGAGGGAAGAGGAGACTGGTTTCTGAGAAGTAGAGGCAAAGGTAGGTGGAGGTGAGCGTGTGGCTGGAGAAGAAGGGTTGGATCGTAAAGTCTGCTGCGGATAGTACGGGGATGGGGGGTGGGGAAGAAAAGGTGTTGGGGCTGCAGTAGATATTAGAGTGTCTGGATTTAGAATGGCAAAAGAATTTGATTGGGGAAGGTAGAAGGAAGAGTGAGACCAAGTCTGAATATGAGAGTTGCCACATCAGACTTCAAACTTGTAGGTGGGGCAGCCCCTATAAAATATATTATGGGGACCACCACAGTTGGTACACGTGCGTGAGTGTGCAGAGCAGTTTGATCGGTTATGACCAGGTTGGGCACACAGAGGGCATTGGGCTGTGGAATGACAGTGTTTGATAGAATGCCCAAAATCCCAACAATGATGACACTGAAGAGGTTATGGTCAGATAGGTAGGGATTCTCCACAAATGTAAATATTAAAGGGAAGGTCATATTCATGGAAATTAATTTTGGCAGTATTGGTGGGGTTCTTACGATGACCTTTATGAAGAATGGAGTAGCATTGTACTGATATCACATCATACTCGGTGAGGCAGCTAAGTAAGTCTTCTCCACAATCTAACCAATTTTTGTTAGATAAATTGGGAAGTTTGCTGGGGAGATAGAGACAGGTCCAGTACAACTATTGAGGATTGGATGAGGTTCTGCAGAAATGGGGTTACCAGAGGATCAGTTAGAGTTGATAATGCTATAGCTTGTTTTCAGAAGTTACTCTGACGGACGGAACGATCGGGTCGGCTACAGGAAGAGATTTGATTCCATTTGTTACAATGGATATTCTTGTGTGACATACTGTCAGTTTCATTTTGCTTCTAAATTATTCCTGTGTGCATCCATTGGCGGTGAGAGTTTTGAAGGTCAGCAAGATTGCCAGACGAGACCGCTGCATCACACAGCACATGTTGTCAGAGTAAGGAGCTGTGGGGTGGGGGAGGGGGTGGATATCACGAAAAATCGGTCCTATTTGGCTGGGCTAAATAGAGTTTTTAGGATATTTGTAGAGATAGGGGCGGTAGAAGAACTGGGACTTGTGGAGAGGGAATAGTGCTGAGGGAGGTATTATTACGGAGAGATAGACAATAAGGCTGTAAAGTAGTAATAAGGGAGGATGGAGAGATTGATAAAAAAGGTTGTGGGGGTAGAGGTGATGAAGTTAAAATTGTTGGGAGAGTAGGAATATCTCTTGATTGAGTGTAGACTTGGGTGGATATTGTATTAGTAGGCACTGAGGAGAGGGTAGTAGTTACAGTGTTCTGAGTCGTGGTCAAAGGAGAGCCTGGGGTCATGGAACCGGAGAGTTTGAGTTAGTGGGGTTATTTGATGAAGGGCAAGCCTCATTGCCCTTAGCAAGTGTATAACATCTTCATTATTGGCTATGGTAAGTCTAGAGTATATTGGGGAGAGAAACAGTCCACTCACTTTTTTTGCATACATCACGACGGAGAATAATGTCAACACAGCATCGGGCAGAATCAAACTACCCGAGGTTGTTATACGAACGATTGGGAGGTCACAGTCGTCAGGTGTTTCGTCAGCTCATGTCTCATATATGTATACTCTGTAATTTCTTTGATGTATGCATTTCTGACGAAGATATAATCGAAACCAGTCAAGTACTTCTCTTGTATTGTGAAGATATTCATTCTCTTTCATACCTTTTAGACCCCACACACACACACACACACACACACACACACACACACACACACACCCCACACACACACCACACACACACAAAACATATATATATATATATATATATATATATTATATATATTATATATATATATAATTTTATATATAATATATATGAGCCGAATCCGATTTACTAGCATTTACTTGAGGAACCTCTACATTATCTATGAGATGCTATTGGACTCTATGACGTTAGAAGACTGGGCGAAGAACAAAAGATACTAATGAGGGACACGTACTGTATTGGTGAGGCAAACTCCAGGGTAGCAACGGAATTATGGTAGGTTTCTTAGTTCCAACTTTTAGGACAGAATATCGTGAATTCTATCGTATAGCGAAAGAGTGGCTTAGTAACATAAAACTAAACAATAGGTACAACTTAAAACTGTCAAGTCTATGCCCCAAACCTGGATCACAGTGATGGAGAAATAGAGAGCTTCTATGAAGATGTTCATTTAACAGCGAAACAGTAAAACCCATTTCACAATATCTATGGGAGATTTAAATGCTAAAGTAAGTAAAATACAGAAGAAACCGTAGTGGGAAATCACGCAATGGGCACTAGGAATGAAGGGAACAATTTCTTATCAATTTTGAGGAGGGTTGATCACTCGATATCATGAATACATTCTTAAAAAAAAGCGGAAGTGGAAGTCGCCACCTGACATCAAAAACTAAATTAACTTGATAGTTTCAAATATATGTGACATAGTAAAAACATGTGGAAGTTACTGAAAAAGTAAATTGGCAGAAACCTAGAATGGTCAGGGGAAAAATTTAGATTATACCTCAGAAAGGAAAGGAACAAACTTCTACGAAAACCCGCAGCTAAATTTAGCTAACTTGAAGACCAGAGCGCCCAAATTTGACTTTAACATCTCCGTTCACCCAGGGTCCCGTACCAGCTCATCAGGTTTACAGAACTCTTGCCCTCCCTTGATGCTGGCGAGGGATACACGCGCAAAGGACCTGGTTAATTTCCTGATGTGGCAGCATGTGGGGGGGATTCAAATCACTTATATGATATGGGTTTGTTCCAGCGTAACAATCTCTTTCTGAGGTTTAGTCTAAACATAAAATAAAATAGTAAAATTGACAAATAAAAAAAAAAAAATGCAAATATAAAAGAGCATGCTGAAGGCACGCGAAATAGCTAAAACGGCCGCATACAAGAACTAAAGGAGATGACCCCCAAAATGGAGAGTCTGGCTGAAGACCTTACTACTAAAACAAAGACGAACCAGCAAGTCTGGCGTCACAGCTGAAGGCTTAAAAAGGAAATCTCCAAACCTAAAAAAAAATTACGGTCTAGTGACGATAAAACAAGAAGAAAACTAAAATCACTCAGACTCCCTACTATGAAAAAATAAAAGTTACAAGTAAAAATGGGAAAGAATACCAGCCAATTTCATGATTAAAACCAGGATGTTAAAATTATTAAATAAAAATTTTCTTATGATCACGTTCAGCTCTTAAGCAAAGAATGTCAGGTACGTCAGTACTTAACTTTTTAGCTTCTGTGATCGCCTCTCATTGTTCACTTGGAATATGACGACAATGCCGGTTTTTATCACTGGGGATTGTACATAAACACCCGCTGACTGTCTTGACCAACTCTTTATTGTTCGAAAATTATCTTGTTTACATTGCCTCGGTGACGTCAGAGGCAAACATTTTTTTTCCATCAAACAAATATACTAAAAACATACAAATAAGAATGGTTAAAAGTAAAATGAAAAACATAAAAATGAAAATTATAGAAAAAGAAAGGCGATGTGCTTAAAAGAAAGAATAAACGAAATGCATAAAACGTTTCCCCGAGACCATAAAAGTTTACAGAATGTTTAAAATACTAAAAAAAATAAAAGCTAATAAAATTAAGTTCATAAGAATGTCTCGGTATTAAAATATATATAAAACAATTACAGAAACCTAGATAAAAAGGGGTAAACTAAAATAAAACAATAAAAAAAAAAAAACGAGAAAATCAGACAAAATAAAACAAAACGACACCCGGTGATCATCCTCCAGCATGGTAGCCAGAGCGGGAGAGCGGGAGGACTAGATGCAGCACCCAAAGACCCCCTTACAACATCCAAAACAGATACTCACTTCTCAGCGACGAAGATCTCAACATTGACCAAATCAGCAGACAGTTCAGTGACACAATAAAGGAAGCTGCATATTGAAGTAGGCGTTAAGGTGTAGGGTCATAAAGGTATCGTCAAACAGAGACAAGATAAAATTAACTGAACTAAAATCACTATAAATCAAAAGAAAAGAAAATTTGTACGGAAATCAAATATTCATATAATAAATGAAACAGTAATCTCAGGTAACAACGTGAAAACAGTTAAAAGGAAAATTGGAATAGGGAGAAATCAAACGATAAAGAAAATGCAATAAAAGAAAAAAGACTGAGTAGTGACATATAATATATAAGAAATCATAAGAGTAGTGGAGGAATTTACAGGGATCTATACAACTCAAATGAACAACCACGGATAAAATCGAGCGCGGTAACTAGAGACATCACAGCTCAAGAAATAAAAGAGTGCTTTAAAGGCATGAAGAATAGGAAAACACCAGGTGAGGACGCAATTAATATAGACATTACAATAGATGCATGAGAAATTGCAACAATGAAACTAGTCGATCGTTTAAACAAATATCTTCTCATAAAAAAAAAAAAAAAAAAAGTTGGAAAATTATTTTCATACATAAAAAGTGGATAAAAATGATCGAAAAAACAACAACCAAAGGCCTTCTTTCAGTTACTTACAAACAGTTCACAAAAGTCATTATAACTCACAGCTCTGACAGTTTGGATTCTAATAAACATAGAGAAAAGACAGGCTTCCGCAGTGGATTCTCAATACAGACCACATCAACACAGTCCAAAATAAAGAAAAATAAAACGAATATAGGAACCCTTGTATATATATATTTTAATATATATATATATATATGTATTATATATATATATATATATATATATATATATATTATATATAATATATATATATATATATATATTATATATATGTACACCACACACACCCCCATTTATGTATATAAAATTTTATATATATATATATATTATATATAGATATATATATATATATATATATATATCAAAATATATATATATCTTATATATATGCATAATAATATATATATATTTATATACTATATATTATATTATAATATAAAATATCTATGGGGGTTTCCTATATTTTTATATATATTTTATATATATATATATATATATATATTTATATATATTTATATTTTTTGTGAAAAATTATATATATATATTAAAATAATTTATAATAATTTATTTTATTATATATATTTATTATTAAAAAAATTTAATAAAAATTTGGGTTTTTTTTAAAAAATTATAATAATATTAAAAATAAAAACCCTACAACATACATACATTAAAATTTTATATATAATATTTTATTATATATATATAATATATTAATATATATATTATATATATAATATAATATATATATATGGTGTGTGTGTGTGTGTGTTGTGTGTGTGTGTGTGGTGTGTGTTGGTGTGGGTGTGTAGTTATTTATATTATATATAAAATTTATTTTAATATATATATTATATTATATATAATATAATTTTAAAAATTATATTTATATAATAATATAATATATAATATATGTATTACTAATATATATAATAATATAATATTTTATAAATAAAATAATATTTTATATTAATATAAAATTATATTTATATATGTATATAGTAATCTATCTATCCATCTATCGCCATCTATTTATCTACCACGCACCACCAACACATAAACACACACACACACCAACCACACACACAAACACACCCACACACCCAAAAACCAGACAACAACACACCCCACACACAACACACACACACCATATTATATTATATAAAATTTAATATATATATATTATTAATATATATATATACATTATATATTAAATATATATATATATATGTGTGTGTGTGTTGTGTCTGTGTGTGTGTGGTGTGGGTGGTGTGTGTGTGGTGTTTGGGGTGGGGCGTGTGTGTGTGTGTGGTGTGTCTGTTGTGGTGTGGTTATTTAATTAATATATATTTAAAATTAATATGATATATAAAATATATATAATATATATTTTATATATAATATATTATATAATATATAATTAAAATTTGTGTGGTGGTGTGGGGTGTCGGTGGTGTGGTGTGGGTTGCGGGGTGTGTGTGTTGTGGTGTTTAAATTTCCCCTAGTAATATTTGTATATATATATATATATATATCTGATATATTATTTTAAAAATTTTAGAATTTATACATTATATTATTTTTTAAAATTCTTTATCTCGGATTATATATAATGAAAAATAATGATGGAACATTGTGGTTAACAGATATATATTTTAATATAATTATATATATATATATATATTATATATTATTAAAATACACCCCACCACCCACACACCCCAAAAACCACACACACACCACACCACACCACCACACACACACCTATTATATAAAATATTTATATATATATATAAAATATATTATATTTTATATATTACATACAAAACCACACCACACACCACACACACACACCCCACACCCACCCACACAACAATAAAATTATATATTAAAATTTTTATATTATATAAAATATATATATATTTATATATTATACTTAATACATATATATATATAATAATATATAATAATAATATATTTTATAATATATACACAACACACACACACACACACACACCACCACAACACCACACACACACCACACCACACCTCACTATATAATTATATATTATATATTTTTTAAATATAATATATTAAATTACATATACATAACCTAACACCACACACACACACACACGCACACACCCACAACCAAACACCACCACACACCACAACCACACACACAATATTATTTATCATAAAAAAATTATTTTAATATATGTGGTGTGTGGTGTGTTTTTGTGTGTGTGTGTTGTGTGTGGTGGTGTATGTTGTGTTGTATGTGTGTGTGTGTGTGTGGTGTGTGTGCGTGTGTGGTGTGAGTGGGTGGTGTGTGTGTGTGGGGGTTTTGTGTGTTCGGGTGTGTGGGTTTATATATATAGGTGGGGTGGGGTGGTGGGTGTTGGGTGGTGTGGGTGGGGGTGGGGTGGTGGGGGGGGGGGGGTTGGGGGTAAAAAATTTTTTTTAGTGCATTTTAAGTTTTTAAGTTATATAAATATATTAATATATTTTATATTATAAATATATTTATTAATATGCATGTATTTTGTTGTTCATCTCATCATCATCGTCTCTAAAGGGGGCTAATGGACGGGGGCGCATGGCCGCATCCCCCCTTTCGCTTCCAGCCATGATGGTCCCCCATAGCAGTTCCGGCGGGCCCCTGGGCCCATCTCTAATTCCTCGCGACGGGTTCGCGAGCTGCCCAAGCCTGGTCGTCCCACAGGCCTCCTCCCCCCAGGGTTGTCTCCCCAAAAAGAAAATTGAGGGCAGGGTCATCCACAGGGAAACGAGCTAGGTGCCCATATAGCCTGAGTTGGCGATCCCAGATTATGCAAGTTTGCAAACATACCAGTCTCACGGTGTAGCCGTCGGTTGGACACATGGTCCTGCCAACTGTATCCCATGATCCGGTGAAGAGACTTATTACAAAAGGCATCAAGACGAAACTTCAAGGCACTAGATAGCGTCCAGGTTTCCCTTCCACAGAGGAAAACTGCTAGTATCAAGTTCCTGGAGACATGTAGTTTAGTCCTTCTGCATTGGTACCGACATCTCCAAATGCTCTTTTTAATCGAATTCATGTCTCCTGTTGCCAGACCAATATGTCTGCTGACTTCTTGGTCTGGCAGCCCAGAGATATGAACATACCAAGGTATGTAAAACTCTCTGTCACTTCAATGTCCCCATCACAAGCATGGATCGACTGAACAGGTTCCCTTAACAGGCCCCCAAAAACCTGAATCTTGGTCTTGGTCCAGGAGACCTCTAGGCCTAAGGGCTTCACCTCACTGCTAAATGAATCAAGATCCGCCACCAGTGACTCCAGGGACTGAGAATGGATAGCAACATCATCGGCAAAGTCAAGGTCATAGACTTTGATATTCCCCAGTATTACTCCACAATAACTTTGGCTAGTAGCTCTGCCCATTATCCAGTCCATACAGGTGTTCAAAAGTGTTGGTGTAAGGACACAGCCTTGCCTCACCCCTAAATCAACAGGGAAGAAGTTTGACAGGCCCCCACCACACTTTACAGCACTTTCAGTACCAGTATATGGGCTTGCTATTAGGCCAATAATCTATGTCGGAATTCCCCTGAGTCTCAGGATCTCCCATAGGGATTCATGATGCACCAAGTCAAACACCTTCTTGAGGTCAATGTAGGCTGCAAGCAACCCACTACCAAATTCGTGACGGTATTCCACGATTACTCGAAGCACTAGTATTTGGTCTATTGTGGACTTGTCAGGAGTGAATCCAGACTACTCAGTCTCTGGTGCCTTAATAGGTTCTGTTTCTGTTTCCTTTCCCCTTCCAGAGAGGGATGACCATGCATCTCAACAGGTTAGGGGGAATTGTACCAGACTGTCAGATGGCAGTCAAGATTGCATGCAAGCCCCCAGCCATAGGCTCACCCCCGGCCTTTAGAAGTTCAGCAGGGATATCACATATTCCTGCAGCTTTCCCACTCTTCAGCTTGGAAATCACCATCCTAACCTCCGTTAGGGTAGGAGGTTCCTCGCTGATGGGTGGATCTGGCATATTGCTTGCATCCAAGCTAACTGTTGGAGGGTCTACCTGGTACAACTGCTCAGAATACTCAGCCCAACATTCACCAACCCCAACATGATCTGAGATGATCTGTCCATCCACTGAGCAACTGCAGTCATCTGCGAGTTCAGCTTTCTCAGGGCAAAGGTTGTTTACCAAGAAATGGCCTTAACCAATTCCAATTCATCAGCAGTGTCCGAGCCCTACGCACCAAAGAGTGGCACAAGACCTGATTGCCATTCAGCCAATTCATGCGACATGCTTCAGTGGCCTCAAATGTCTCTAGGGAGATGGAATACTGCCTTGCCCTCAGGTGTACACCAATGGACTCGTGGGTTGCTTTGAGTGTATTGCGCTTGAAGAACTCCCACAAAGCAACTGGTCTGTCAGGTTACCAAGTTCTGTGAATTGATCAGATTCTGCCATGGTGAACCCATGGGCAGACTCCTCCACCCTCAGTCTAAGTGAAATAGCTTAAAGTGGCCACTGGAGGGACGGGGAGTTTTGAAGTGGACCCATAGGATAGCCACAACTAGCCTATAGTCAGTGCCACTCCAGTAAACCTTACAGTTCTGGAGGATCTTCCATCACATGCTAACAAGAATGTGGTCGATTTCCTTGGCCCCTGTACCTATATCGTTATGCCATGTCCAAGGATGCAGGTTGGAGTGCTGGTAGCAGGAGCCAGAGATCCTCATTCTCTGGAACCTAGCAAAGTCCCGGAGAAGGAGGCCGTTCTCCCTGCTGAGATTAGCTTATGAGCCATGGGAGCCAACAGAATCTCATAGCCAGCTCGATCACAGCTGGATACTGCATTGAAGTTGCCCAGAACAATGCCAATATCTTGACGAGGGCAACTGTCTGCCACAGATGATCTTTCACATCGAGTTTGCAAACATCAGTAGGAGCGTATACAGCAATAAGAGACATGAAGCCAAAGGCATGCTTCAGACTCAATGCCACAATTTGCTCATCAACCAGTGTCACCTCAATTTCCGAGGGCTGAAGTCAACTAGAGATGGCTATGGCTACTCCTTGGAGGTGATGACCATCGCTGCTGCCAGGTCTAATCACCTCCAAGAGGGTACAGACCTCAACTCCCAATCGCTCCAATTCCCTCAACAGCAGAGGTAACCACTCATCCTTCCAGAAGGACCTGTTGTTCCAAGCAACTACACGGATCACAGCTTCATGGTGGGTTGGCGCGGGACAAGTAACTCTCATTCCCATCCTACGCCCTGACATTTGTCCTCCCAACAGGACCCACAGCCCACCTTGCTTGCTGGGTGGGGAGGACAGCACCCCTCCCCCCAGCATATTGATTCATTTTGGTAGTTGCCAGTGAGTTATCTGGGTGGAGTAGGGCTGGCAAGGCCCACCTCCCCCGGGATGCCCAATTACCCCAGGGTGGCTAAGGGGCAAGAGTTGGTACCTCTGGGGCCTCCTGTTGCTCTTTGATACCCCACAGTTTAGCCTTGGACCGCAAGGTGCCCATACGAGGCCACGTGGAAGCACTGACGAAGTCTCGATGATAGAGATTGATTGATTATTTAAAATTATCTGTCATGTCAACAGCTAAGATCATTAGCGGCGAATGCCTTATTAAATAGAAATATTAAAATATTTAAAACTTTAAAAATCTATCAATAAATATCTTTCAAATAACAACAAATATATCAAAAATCAAAGCATAAATATTATACTCTAAGTGTATAAAATTATTGCATAAACATTATGCATGATTAGATTTTATTGAAAATATTAGTCTTCCTAAAGAACCTAATAAGTCCCTGTATATCACAATCCTCCTCCAATACATTTTTCATTGTATATGGGGGAGACAAGTACATACGTCTTGGTCTGAGAATGTTTTCCCCTCTTCCACTACATGTGCGATTGTTAAGGGCTCTTGGCATCCCCCACAAAGTGCTTCACTTTTAGCCATCATCGGCCCATGAGTCAGTCTTGTGTGCCGATTCTTAGTCTGTAATGCATTTCCCCTTTGGTTTGGGGTTTGATACTAATACCAACTGCAAGGTCATCTCTAATCTCTTGCAGTTTGTTTCTGGAGGTATGCCTCCTTGTTCTTCATTCATCATGAGACAATTCCTGATGGGTTCAGGTCTTGTTGGCGAGGTAACGAGCATCACAAGGCGAGGGCAGCGCTGGCTTCTGTCAGCCACCATTCCACTGTACCAAAAGCCTGGAAC
>NC_051411.1:20721458-20733868 GCF_015228065.2 Penaeus monodon
GCTGTTCCAAACCATAAACTTTCTTTTTAAAAAACTTTTCTGCCACTACTTTAAAAATTCTCTATTTCCTCTAACGTTTTCTCCCAAAATATTCATCAGGTCGGGGAATATCGCCGCAGACGGTCCTCTCATCTGGTGACGAACTTCAACCTTGGCTCCATCTCTCTCGGGGGTGATGCGAGGATACTTTGACATACCCAACTTTTTCCGATGTACTTAAAAAATATCAAGATCCATGATTCATACACCATCAAGGGTTTTTTTCACTACTTGGTACTTACCATATGAAATACTCTTTTATGTACCAGGTAAGATTTCCTTTCTTTCTTGCCCTTTGGAACTAAAAATTTCCCAAAAGTGATAACTGTGTGTTCCAGAGGGAATGGCCGGGATTGAGTAGTTGTCAGGGAAAGGAGCTAGATCTTTGAAAATTTGTAGTACTCACAGAAATTGAATTCTTCTTTCCTCACCCCCCCCCCCCACCATGGAGTCCAATGAGGGAAGCTATATTTGGGGGCTAAAAATCTCCCAACACCACGGGGGTATGAGGAAATATACGCAGCAACATTACGTAGTGAGGGTGTCGCGGACCTTGCACTACTGACTGCACGGCCTGCTTGACCCTAGCCATCTTGCTGGCCTTGTCAAGACACCGATCAACCAAATAAAGAACCAAGGGTGTTCCTAGCGCAGGGGCAGTGTGCACTGCCAACCCCCGGACTCCTTCTCCGGGTAAACAGGCCCACACACGGCAAACACACGGGGGAAATTTCCCCTGGCCCAAAGAGGAATGCCCCATCCGTCTTGCTACGTATTGTTAATCGCCCCCATGTGAAAGGGCTCGAGCCGACGAAACGCTCGAAACGATCAGTAGATTTTCTTTTTTGGTTTTACAGATTGTTCCTGGTGATCCGATGGTCGCTAGGGTCGTCGCATCCCGGGTTTTGGGGGTGGGGTAGAGGTTTTCGCCTGAGGGGCAAAAATTCAGTGCGAGGAGGGGCAATCATCTTCAAACTAAATTAAATGTACCGGGCAGTAAAAAGGGTAAGGAGATTGGCTTGTCATTCCCTTACTAATTTTCAAAAAAAATGAGAGCAAATAAGGGCTCTGTCACAAAAGGGGGTGTTTAAAAGGGGTTAATTACTTTTGGTGTGTCAGGGTTGGGGTTCATAAGGTCCCCCTTTGAAGAGGAAAAATTTGATAAGAATTTTTCCCCTACTTTGGGGTAAAAAGGGAAGTATATATGCTTCGAACACATAGGCAGCTGGGCCTGAAATATTCTAAAATGCGCATCTCGGCCCCTTCAATTGTATGAGCGTAAGTCTCGATGCGGAGGGTGCAGGGTTCCTTCATTTACGGCCATGAGCCGGGCTTAAAATTAACTTGATTTTAACCATGTAAGCCTATATAAAGCATGGTGTCTGCAGTGCATTGCCATTATTTGCAACTGGAGACACTACCATCAGTACATATTCACCAAACCTTAAAACTAAAGAAGCATCAATGCCAGCATTACTGAGGACAAGATATCGGTTTTCAGTTATAAGTTATGGGGATGGCACTTGGTAAAATCCGCAATCTTAGAGTGAATTCCGAGTGAAGTTGGGCAGGAAAGGTAGATAAGAGGATAGTCAGGTGATCAAAATCTACTGTGAAGGCGACAGATTAGCACGGCATGTATGAAGAGACAGTGATATAAAGAACCACAACGATATAGTGTATACACAGAATATAACAATACGCAATAAGTAATGAAGTGATTACTAATAGGAATAACATATAAGAGAAGAAAATTTATAATTTCATTAATTCGACAAAAATAAACAAAAAATAATATATGAAGCACCGAACATAACAAAAAATTAATTAAACTCGAAGGTAATCATTTGTTCTGAGAGAAATGATACATACTAAATTGTGCAATCTAAGGGTAAAAATCATAATAGACAGAAAAATACTAACACAATACATCAATTACAGGATGGTTAGGGCTGGGGAATGAGGTGTAGAGTGAGAGTGCGTGTCACTTAGGTTTAATCTCAGCGTGTGATTTGTTTGTTGTGTTAAAAAAAAACAGTGGTTGACAGCAAGAAGTTATGTAGTATAGAGTTAGTAGTGTGTTCGTAGAGTGGCGTGTACTTGAATTTGAAGAAGGCAACTTGTATGCAAGGTGTGGATGGGTATAGGTAGGGCAATATTTACTCTGGCACTAATAGGTACACTTTTAACAGTGACGAAGAACTGTTGGTGGTAGTAGGTAGAACTGCAACTTCATCGCTGTGCTGACAAGGGTTCATGAAGACTTGGCGATTTAGGTCAGCTGGATTGGCGAGTGTGGCGGCGTAGAGTGCAGGGATACATCTTCAGCAACTTCGTCAGGAGGGTAGCACAGGCGTGAGTGGTCAGCACAAAGTAGTAGGACAGACATGGTCCGGGTCAGAAGAGGAGTTGGTAGCAATGGCTGAGATTTAAGGGAGTCGAGGAGACACTTCGACAGGAGTAACTTGTCGGTAGATCAGCAACAGATGTCGGCAAGGAGCATGGTGGTAGGTGCATTTGCGTCAGCGTTGTGAGGTTCTTGAACATCTGATGCCATTAGATGTAAGCGAGAGACCACCACAAGCCACCAGATGTAAGTGACACGTGAGTTGGGAGCACCGCTGTCGCCAGATGTAAGCGACATGTGAGTTTGGAACACCGAGTCACCCGATGTGCGCGAAACGAGAGATGGACTTGGGCGGGTCAAAGAAAAGGGGCTTAGCTTGCTGGTTTATTCTTGAAGACAGTTATGAGACCCCCAATAGGCCCCGGTGTCCCCGGATGGAGGACGAGATGGTGGAGCTGGACACTGTGTGGCTTGGCCTGTCTGCCGTGTCTCTCCCTCTGCCTTACAGACGTGGTCCTTTTGTGCGGCGGTTCCCTTCGAGGGCGGATGTTTATCCCTGTGCGAATAGAGAAAGTCGGGCGACATCTGCGTCCTGCCCAAGGAGAATGGCAGCTGCTTGGACGGTGATGTGAAGTGTTTCATCCGGTCTTGCTACGTATCGTTGACATATGCACACGCACAAACACACACACACACACACATATATATATATATATATATATATATATATATATATATATATACTATATATATATATATATATAGATATATATATTATGTATTACTATATATATATATATATATATATATAATATATATATATATATATATATATATTATATATATATTATATATATATATATATTAACACACACACACAGATATACACACAATAAAACAAATACACATACACATATGGATATGTGTGTGTGTGTATATATATATATATATATATATATATGTATATATATATATATATATATATATATATATATATATATATATATATATCATCAAGGGGCTAACGCCGACGGGGGCGCATGGCCGCATCCACCCTTCGCTTCCAGCCACGAGGCGAGTCTCCAGGCAGGGCCACGGCCCATCTCTAATTCCTCGCAAAAGGTCTCGTCGACCTGCCCAAGCCATGATCTCCTACGTCGTCCCACAGGTCTCCTCCACCGAGGCTTGTCTCGCAGAGAGACAACCTGATGGGCAGGGTCGTCCACAGGGAGGTGAGCTAGGTGGCCATATAGCCTGAGTTGGCGATCTCTGATTATGCAAGTAACAGGTCCCATGCCAGTCTCGCAGTGTAACTGCTGGTTGGACACGTGGTCCTGCCAACTGTACCCCATGATCCGGCGAAGAGAATTGTTACAAAAGGCATCAAGGCGAGACTCCAAGACACTGGATAACGTCCAGGTTTCACTTCTATAGAGCAAAACTGGCAGGATGAAGGCCTTGAAGACTCACAGCTTAGTCCTTCTGCATAGGTACCAACATCTCCAAACGCTATTGTTGATCGAGTTCATGGCTCCAGTTGCCAGACCAATTCGTCTACTGACTTCCTGGTCTGACAACATAGAGATATGGACTATGCTACCAAGGTATGTAAAACTTTCTGTAACTTCAACATCCTCGCCGCAAGCATGGATCGACTGAACGGGTTCCCCTAACAGGCCCCCAAAGTCCTGAATCTTGGTCTTGGTCCAGGAGACCTCTAGGCCTAGGGGCTTTGCCTCATTGCTAAATGCATCAAGAGCCGCCACCAGTGACTCCAAGAACTCAGATAGGATGGCAACATCGTCTGCAAAGTCAAGGTCTGAGACCTTGATATTGCCTAGTGTTGCTCCACACTGACTTTGGCTAGTAGCTCTGCCCATTATCCAGTCCATACAAATGTTGGAAAGTGATGGTGCAAGGACACAGCCTTGCCTCACCCCTGAATGAACAAGGAAGAAGTTCGACATACCCCAACCACACTTTACAGCACTTTCAGTACTAGTATAGTGGCTTGCTATTAGGCCAATAATCTGTGTCGGAATTCCCCTGAGCCTCAGGATCTCCAATAGTGATTCCCGATGCACCGAATGAAACGCCTTCTTGAGGTCGATGTAGGCTTCAAGCAACCCACGGCCAAACTTACAACGGCGTTCTACAATTACTCGAAGTGCTAGTATACGGTCTATCGTGGACTTGCCAGGAGAAAATCCAGACTGCTCCAGTCTCTGATGCCTCAATAGGTGGTTGCAGATCCGTTTCAGAAGAATGTGGGCGAGAACCTTGCCTCAGTCTCAATGCCATAATAACCTTATCACCATGTCACCTCAACTACCGAGGGCTGAAGTCAACTGGAGATGGCTATGGCTACACCCTGGATGTGGTGACCATCGCTGCGGCCTCATCAGTAGTAGGTGTAACCGCCTACACTGATCCTGCCGCTAGCAGGTCTTCTCACCTCTGAGAGGGCAGCCACCTCAACTCCCAGTCGCTTCAGTTCCCACGATAGCAAGGACCAGATGTTCCAAGCGCCTTACCCGGAAAGCACACCTGAGATTAAGCCTCGGATGGTCACTCCAGGTGCCCCACCTCTGCCGCCCCCCCGATACAGCCCCAAATAAAGGGGGTTGGCAGGCTGTGGGAACGCCCCATCCGCCAGTAGGGGTTTCCCCAGGGCTTTGCCCCACAAGCTTCATGGTGGGGTTTGCGCCTGCCGGGGCGCAGGGGGGATGATAACTCTCGTTCCAATCCTGCCCCCGACATTGCCCTCCCAGCGGCCCACGCCTGCCTTACTTGCTGTCCTTGCACCAACACTTTTTAACAAACCCGTATGGTCTGGGCAAAGCTACTAGGCAATGTAAATGTGGAGCAATACTAGGGAATATCAAGGTCTCAGACCTTGACTTTGCCGACAATGTTGCATCCCATCCTTGGAGTCACTGATGGTGGCTCTTGATGCATTTAGGGAATGAGGTGAAGCCCTAGGCCTAGAGGTCTCCTGGACCAAGACCAAGATTCAGGACTTTGGGCACCTGTTGGGGAACCCATTCAGTCGATCTATGTTTGTGACGAGGACGTTGAAGTTGCAGAAAGTTTACATACCTTGGTAGCATTGTCCATATCCTGGGTTTTATCAGACCAGGAAGTCACAGATGGATTGTTCTGGCAACAGGAGCCATGAACTCGATCAACAGAGCTTTTGGAGTTGTTGGTACCTATGCAGAAGGACCAAGCAGGACCAGGGGCAGGTCCAGGGTGTCCAACCAGCGGTTACACCGCGAGACTGGCAGGGGCCCTGTTACTTGCATAATCTGGATCGCCAACTCAGCTATATGGCCACCTAGCTCGTCTTCCTGTGGACGACCCTGCCATCAGGTTGTCTTTTGGCGACCCAGGAGATCATGTCTTGGGCGCTCGATGAGACCTGTCGTGGGGAAATTTAGAGTGGGCTGTGGCCTGCCTGGATTGATTGATTTTTAAATTATCTGCCGCATCAACAGTTAAGGTCATTAGTGGCGAATACCTTGTTAAATAAAAATTTTAAAAATGTTTAAAATTTTAAAAAATCTATAAATAGATATCTTATAATAACAATAAACAAATTGAAATTAAAACATAAATATTACTCTAAGTTTTATAAAATTATTGCATAAACATTATGCATAATTAAATTTTATTAAAAATATTAGTCTCCCTAAGGAAACTAATAAGACCCTCTATGTCACAATCCTCCCCCAATACATTTTTCAGTGTATATGGGGGAGACAAGTACATACGTCTTTGGTCTGAGAATGTTGGCACATCTTTCCACTACATGTGCAATTGTTAAGGGGCTTTGGCATCCCTCACAAAGTGCTGATTTTTAGCCATCATCGGCCCTGAGTCAGTCTTGTGGTGCCCGTTCTTACCTTGTTAATGCAACTTCCATTTTCGGTTGGGATGGATGGGGTTTACCCAGCTGCCAAGGTCATCTCTAATCTCTCGCAGTTTATTTCTGGAGATATGCCTCCATTGTTCCTTCCATTTATCGCGAAGACAACTCCTTATGCTGGTTTTCAGGTCGGTGTGTGGGAGAGGAAAACGAGCATCACAAGGCTGAGCAGCAGCTGCCTTGGCCTTCTGATCAGCTCGCTCTTTCCCACTGACACCAACATGCACTGGCACTAAACACGGGGTTATCTTCTTACGTGTTGACATCATGCAAGCCAATCTTGAACCTCCCTCACTATTGGATGTGATGGTTTAAGCTCTTGATTGCTTGCAAGGCACTACGAGAGTCACAATATATCAAAATAGAAGGGTTTTTCGTAAGATCTCTATCATCTTAACTGCTGCAAGGATGGCATGTAACTCTGCAGTGAAATCGAGGCTGCTAGAGAAAGACTGCCGATGCAGTCTTCCTTCTGCTCACTGCTGCAAAGCCCACACCATTTTCAGATTTCGAACCATCTGTATATATTGAGTCCGATCCTTCGTACTAGAAATGTGCTGAAGAAATCTCTGTCTGACTTCTGCTTCAGATCTCTCCCCTTTCCCAATTCCGCCCAAAATCCAGCTCGACTTGATTAGTCCAAGGGGGGAATTGGAGAATTCTAACAGCCAGAACCTTAGTGAGACTTAAATTAGTTCTTCTACAAGATTCTCATTCCCCTCCCATAGGATCGGCTATTTCAAGGGGGTTGAAACCAATCTGGATGTAGGAGATCCCGGAATCCTTTGTAGTCTCGTGAAGTAAATCAGGTTCATGTGTCCCGGTGTAATGAAGAGGTGGTTCTCCACCTCTCAGCTCCCGGGGACTCCACAGGTGAAGACCTGAAGCCCCAGTACAGATTCTGAGAGCTTCATTATGAACCGATTCCAACATCCGGAGAACAGTGGGAGTTGCCGATGAATAAGCTTCACATCCATAGTCAAGCTTACTACGAATACGCGCTCGGTAAAGCCGTAGAAGCGTTTGTGCGGTCTGCCCCCAAGATAAAATGTAAAAGACCCGCAAAATACTAAGTCTTTTGTAGCCTTCACTTTTAACTGTTTAAATGTGAGGCACCCATGTAAGTCTTGAGCCCAAAATTAGACCCAGTACTTGACCTCTTGGACAATTGCAGTGGGTTTGCTCCTAAATAGAGGGAAGATGGAAAATTTTCCTCGTTTGTGGAAATGTATGCCATGGTCTTGCTTGGAGAAAATTTGAACCCATGATATGTTTGCCCACTGTACAACCTGATTTATTGCAGTCTGCATGCATCCTTGCACATCCTGTAAGCTTCCTCCTGGCAGTACAGTGTAAAGTCTCCACATACAGATTACATGAGACAGCACTTGGAACAACCTTTACAATATCATTTATAGAAATGGCAAACAGGGTCACATTTAAAGACACTACCTTGTGGGACCCCTTCCAGCTGATCTTCCAGGTTAGAAAAACTGTTTCCTACCCGAACTCTAGATTCCTGTCAGAAAGGAAGCTTTGTATAAAAGTAGGTATGCTCCTCTTAAAACCAATGTCATACAGCTTCATGAGTATGCCATGCTTCCAAGTAGTATCGTAAGCCTTTAAAGGTCAAAGAAGACTGCTATCATGTGACGTCGCTGTGCAAAGGAATTCCGTATAGCAGTTTCCACCCTCAAAAGTGCATCTGTGGTTGATCTTAATTTTCTAAACCCCAATTGATATGGGGTTAACATTTTTCTTTTTCCAGCAGCCATGTCAACCTGAAAGTTGACCATTTTCTCCATCAGCTTGCAGATGCAGCTGGTGGGGGAAAATTTTGTCTGTAATTTCCTGGTGTGGAATCATCTTTGCCGGGTTTTAGGAACAGGAATGATTTTAGCTTCTCTCCATGTGGATGGCACTGTGCCCTCTCTATAGATCCTATTAAATAGGTCTAACAGGAACTTCGGGGAACTCTCTGGTAAGTGAGATATCTTTGGTATCGAATACCGTCACTTCCTGGGGCAGTCTTACGGAGAGCTGCAAAGCAGAGTCCACTCCTTGCACAAAATGGCAATTGTATGGAAGTTCTGCTGCAGTCCTACTGAAGAACGACACTGGGTGCCGTTCTTCTTCCGCTTGAAAAGTGGAGAATCGAGCAGTGTAAGATGCTCCAGAGGAGATCTCTGCCATGGATTTAGCTAGCTCATTTGCAACATCTTTTTTATCTGTGATGATTATCCCATCTATCTTCAAAGCAGGTTGTGACATGGATATGCTCTTTCCAGCAATCTTACCCCACCTTGTCCCATACCCATGCTAAGGGAGTCCCAGAGTTAAACGAGGAGACATACTGTCTGCACGACATCCGTCTAGCCTCCTTTAGCACTCGCCCTGCCCTTTGGGTCGGGTCTTCTTGTAATTGATCAAGGTTCAATGCTGAGGGGTCGTTTCATTTGCCTTAATGCAGCTTTTCTTGCTCTGACGCTTGTTGGCACTCATCAGACCCCATGGTACTGGGGGTCGACGGTAATGGCCGCTACTTTTCGGAATGGAGCTTCTGCTGCAAGGTGAAATTTGTGTGTGGGTGATTAACAGCATCTTGATCACTGGAAATCATTCACAGATCCTTGCATACTGCAGTTGACCTAAAAGATTTCCCGTCCGCATGTTCAAATCGCCATCTCTGCACTCCCTTTTCTTGATACCCCTTCACCTCCTCCAAAAGTATTGGAAATGTGGTCACTTCCATGCAAGCTTTCCCTGACCTGCCAAGTGAAGTTCAACTGTGAATCAGGTGAGCTATTGATAGGGCTATATTGGAGAATGTCCCAGTTTGAATTTGGAAAAGTGTGGGAGTGTCATTGTTCAGTAAAACTGCATCTACTCTTAAGAAAAGGACTCCAAGGCCCCTTTCCTTCGAGGGTTGCACAAAATGTCTCCCCAGAGGTGATGCCGAACCCTTGAAATCTCCCAAGAGTAGAAATGGATGTGGCAACTGCCCCCAAATACATCTTCCAATCATTAATGTTCAGATTATGTGGAGGAAGGTAGATGGATGCAACAGTGAAGGTCGTGTCAAGCCTATTCTCACAGCCTTCCCTGCAGTGTTGTCTGCAGGTGGATGGCCTGGAAGGGAATATCTTGACGTACCAGTACTACTATCCTCCCTGAGGTCCATTTCCCAAGGTTTCCATAATGGGCTTGAACTTGAACCTCTCAGGAAAATGGGACGTTTTTCCTGGTGAAAATCTCTTGTAGGCATACCCAAACTGGGTTCCATGAAGCTATCAGATGTTGCAGTTCTTCCCCATTTTGCATGAATTCCCTGACAGTTTCCATTGGGTTCTTTAGATTATTTCTTTATAAGGTGTTTGGCAGCACCTGTGGTCAAGGTTTGCCTCACACCTTTTGGCTTTCCCTCTCCAGGATCCTGGGAGACCCTTTTTAATATTTGTTGACCTGTGGAACTAGTTTCCACAGGTTTCCCTTGGACAGTTAGTATTTCTTTGCCCAGGCAAGGACGACCTGAGCCTTTGCTTCAGGGGCATTCTGTCTAGCGTGGGGGCCCCTGTGGATGTTGTGGCGCTGGAGTCTTTTGGACAGGTTCCGGGTTCCTTTGCTGGGGAAAGGGCGTGCCTGACCTTTACTTCAGGGGCCTCTGCTAGCAGCAGAGGCTCTGGGGTGGTTTGGCCCGCTGGAGCTGTCACCGTTGAGGCTTCTGGAGCCTTGCTTGATGGCTCCAAAGACCTTTCTTTGGGAGGGGGGAGTCTCCTCAATAACCCCTCACTCCTACTCCGTTTTTGGTGGAACACTCACGAGAGGCAGTGTCAGCATTTGGGACTAGGTTTAGAGGATTGGTAGTGTGTGCGTAAAAGCATTGGAGGGCAAGGTTGGTGGGAGGAGGATGGGCTAGAACGAAGCAAGGACCTACCTGGTGGGGCAAACAGCACACGGGCACGTCGCTTTGCCCTGGAAAAATAAATTTCTCCTTGCTCCTTATTACCATACTTTTCAAATTTGTACCTTTTACATGCTTTGAGAAGCTCATGAGCTTCTTTGCAGTGGTAACAGCATATTGGACCTGGACAGTTGTCATCTCCTTTATGACCTGTTGTACCAATTTACACATACTCTTGGTGTTTCCCTTTCTTTAAACGGCAGAGTTGGCTCCATGCCCTACCTTGGCAGTGGGAAACACCGCATAGGGTTGGGCACATATGGCTTTACCTTGAGGTGGTACCATGTAAATTAACGATCTGGAAGGACTAATGTGTAAAAGTTAAGAAGAGCTGGTGGGCGACTGTCCAAAACCCTCAACTTTCTTCCTAAAACGTTTTTTCTGCCACTACTTAAATTTTTTTAGTTCCTCTAACCGTTTCTCCTCAGAAAAACCTCATCAGGTCCGGGAAAAAACAATTCCCTTACACTGATTGAGGGTTTTATGAGGAAGCATGAAACCCTTTAGCCCCAGGAATGTTGGCATATCGCATGCAGACGTCACTCTTGTCTGGGTGACGGGGAAACCCAAATATCAGGCTACCATCTCGCTGTGGGGTGATGCGAGGATCACGTTGACATACTTCAACTATTTTCTGATGAACCTCAAAAATTCAAGATCCATATTGATACCCAAATGGGCTTCACTACCAGGTACTTCTTATGAAATGCTTTCATATTTTACCAGTAAGATCTCCTTATGGGTTGAGAGGACTTTTCGCCCTTCTTCCTGGTTTGGAGCGGGACCATTCGATTCCCATTCTTGCCCTTTGGAAGCTGGAAAGGTTCCAGAGTGACAACATTGATTTTCCAGAGAGAATGGTCGAGGATTGCGGCAGGTCTCAGGGAAGAGCTATATCTTGTAAATTTGTAGTACTCATACCATTTGAATCTTCATTTCCCCACCCCCCCACCTACCATGGAGTCCCAAAGAGGGAGCCCAAAAGTTGGGGTTCAAAATCTCCCAACAACCCCAGGGGTAATGAGGAAATATACGCCAGCCACTATTACAGTAACTGATGGCAGTCGCGGGACCTATGCGCTACCACTTTAATAGTGCCTGCTTGACCCTAGCCATATTTGACCAGCCGATTTGAACTTGACCGGCCTTGATCAAGCACCCTCTAACCCAAATAAAGGACCAAAGGGGTGTGTTGCTACTGCAGGCAGCATCGCTCAAACCCCCAGGACTCCTTCTCCTGTAATACGGGATGCCACGCACGGCAAAACACATGGAGAGTTTCTCCTGGTCCAAAATTTGGGAAAGAACTATGTGGTAACCATCCCCTCTCATAGCCTTGGTGCACAGGAAGCCATTTTGTCTCAAACCCTCCTGTGACCCCTCCGTATGGGAGGCCCTCCGGTCCCTCACCCAATCAGTTGGGCCCAAGCCCCCCCAAAACCCCGGCAAGGCGGCTTCCGTTAGGGGGGGGCCCTGCCTGGAGACTCGCCACGAGGATCCTCGTGTCTGAAGCAAGGATGATGCGCCATGCACCCCCGTCGGTGTTTGCCCCTTGTGATGATGATTGTATTCTAAATAATTGTATATTTTTAACTATAATATAATATACATTAATTACTGTGTTGGTGATTTTATACATATATCGGGGTTATAGTATTTTATAAATGGTTGACAACATACTTATATCCAACCCACACACACACATCCATATATATTATATTATAATATTATATAATATATAATTATATAATATTATATTATATCAGTCCAAGGGTTTGTGACAAATCAGGTCCTTCGGAAAGGCGGGCTCACACACCCATACACACACACACCACACTATCTCTCTCTTTTCTCTCTCTCTTCTCTCTCTCTCTCTCACACACACACACACACCACACACACACACTCTCTCTCTCCTCTCTCTACACCACAGTTCAGCACAGCTTTATACTTTAATTAAGCAAGTCACGCTGGCACAGACATACGCTCACTGCCCCTTTTTCGTACACTCCGCCAGTAAGTCACTCAGGCATCATCAATGTTCGGAGTCTCGGCCACCTGCACCCGCGTTTTCACGCCACACACACCATCACATATTACATGTTTTCTGTACACTTCCTCCCCCTTAAATGTCC
>NC_051411.1:20733968-20743808 GCF_015228065.2 Penaeus monodon
CTAGTATACGGTCTATCGTGGACTTGCCAGGAGAAAATCCAGACTGCTCCAGTCTCTGATGCCTCAATAGGTGGTTGCAGATCCGTTTCAGAAGAATGTGGGCGAGAACCTTGCCTCAGTCTCAATGCCATAATACACTTATCAACCAGTGTCACCTCAACTACCGAGGGCTGAAGTCAACTGGAGATGGCTATGGCTACACCCTGGATGTGGTGACCATCGCTGCGGCCTCATCAGTAGTAGGTGTAACCGCCTACACTGATCCTGCCGCTAGCAGGTCTTCTCACCTCTGAGAGGGCAGCCACCTCAACTCCCAGTCGCTTCAGTTCCCACGATAGCAAGGACCAGATGTTCCAAGCGCCTACCCGGAAAGCACACCTGAGATTAAGCCTCGGATGGTCACTCCAGGTGCACGCCACCTCTGCCGCCCCCGCCGATACAGCCCCAAATAAAGGGGGTTGGCAGGCTGTGGGAACGCCCATCCGCCAGTACGGTTCCCTAGGGCTTTGCCCCACAAGCTTCATGGTGGGTTAGCGCCTGCCGGGGCGCAGGCGGGATGAGTAACTCTCGTTCCAATCCTGCCCCCCGACATTTGCCCTCCCAGCGGGACCCACAGCCTGCCTTACTTGCTGTCCTTGCACCAACACTTTTCAACACCTGTATGGTCTGGGCAAAGCTACTAGGCAATGTAAGTGTGGAGCAATACTAGGTAATATCAAGGTCTCAGACCTTGACTTTGCCGACAATGTTGCCATCCCATCCTTGGAGTCACTGATGGTGGCTCTTGATGCATTTAGCAATGAGGTGAAGCCCCTAGGCCTAGAGGTCTCCTGGACCAAGACCAAGATTCAGGACTTTGGGCACCTGTTAGGGGAACCCATTCAGTCGATCTATGTTTGTGACGAGGACATTGAAGTTGCAGAAAGGTTTACATACCTTGGTAGCATTGTCCATATCTCTGGGTTATCAGACCAGGAAGTCAACAGATGGATTGTTCTGGCAACAGGAGCCATGAACTCGATCAACAAGAGCGTTTGGAGTTGTTGGTACCTATGCAGAAGGACCAAGCAGGACCATGGCAGGTCCACGTGTCCAACCGGCGGTTACACCGCGAGACTGGCATGGGACCTGTTACTTGCATAATCTAGGATCGCCAACTCAGGCTATATGGCCACCTAGCTCGTCTTCCTGTGGACGACCCTGCCCATCAGGTTGTCTTTTGGCGACCCAGGAGATCATGTCTTGGGCAGCTCGATGAGACCTGTCGTGAGGAATTAGAGATGGGCTGTGGGCCTGCCTGGATTGATTGATTATTTAAAATTATCTGCCGCATCAACAGCTAAGGTCATTAGTGGCGAATACCTTGTTAAATAGAAATATTAAAATGTTTAAAACTTTAAAAATCTATCAATAGATATCTTATAAATAACAATAAACAAATTGAAAATTAAAACATAAATATTATACTCTAAGTGTATAAAATTATTGCATAAACATTATGCATAATTAAATTTTATTAAAAATATTAGTCTCCCTAAGGAAACTAATAAGACCCTCTATGTCACAATCCTCCCCCAATACATTCTTCAGTGTATATGGGGGAGACAAGTACATACGTCTTTGGTCTGAGAATGTTGCACATCTTTCCACTACATGTGCAATTGTTAAGGGCTCTTGGCATCCCTCACAAAGTGCTTGATTTTTAGCCATCATCGGCCCATGAGTCAGTCTTGTGTGCCCGATTCTTAGCCTTGTTAATGCAACTTCCACTTTTCGGTTGGGATGGATGCTGGTTACCCAGCTGCCAAGGTCATCTCTAATCTCTCGCAGTTTATTTCTGGAGATATGCCTCCATTGTTCCTTCCATTTATCGCGAAGACAACTCCTTATGCTGGGTTTCAGGTCGGTGTGTGGGAGAGGAAAACGAGCATCACAAGGCTGAGCAGCAGCTGCCTTGGCCTTCTGATCAGCTCGCTCATTCCCACTGACACCAACATGCACTGGCACTCAACACAGAGTTATCTTCTTACGTGTTGACATCAGTGCAAGCCAATCTTGAACCTCCCTCACTATTGGATGTGATGAGTTTAAGCTCTTGATTGCTTGCAAGGCACTACGAGAGTCACAATATATCACAATAGAATGGTTCGTAAGATCTCTAGTCATCTTAACTGCTGCAAGGATGGCATGTAACTCTGCAGTGAAGATCGAGGCTGCTAGAGAAAGACTGCCAGATGCAGTCTTCCTTCTGCTCACTGCTGCAAAGCCCACACCATTTTCAGATTTCGAACCATCTGTATATATTGAGTCCGATCCTTCGTACTTAGAAATGTGCTGAAGAAATCTCTGTCTGACTTCTGCTTCAGATCTCTCCCCTTTCCCAATTCCGACCAAATCCAGCTCGACTTGATTAGTCCAAGGGGGGAATTGGAGAATTCCAACAGCCAGAACCTTAGTGAGACTTAAATTAAGTTCTTCTACAAGATTCCTCATTCTCCTACCATAGGATCGGCTATCTTCAAGGGGGTTGAAAACCAATCTGGATGTAGGAGATCCCGGAATCCTTTGTAGTCTCGTGTAGTAAATCAGGTTCATGTAGTCCCGGTGTAATGAAAGAGGTGGTTCTCCACTCTCAGCATACAGGGACTCCACAGGTGAAGACCTGAAAGCCCCAGTACAGATTCTGAGAGCTTCATTATGAACCGATTCCAACATCCGGAGAACAGTGGGAGTTGCAGATGAATAAGCTTCACATCCATAGTCAAGCTTACTACGAATACGCGCTCGGTAAAGCCGTAGAAGCGTTGTGCGGTCTGCACCCCAAGATAAATGTGAAAGAACCCGCAAAATACTAAGTGCTTTTGTAGCCTTCACTTTTAACTGTTTGATGTGAGGCACCCATGTAAGTCTTGAGTCAAAAATTAGACCCAAGTACTTGACCTCTTGGACAAATTGCAGTGGGTTTGCTCCTAAATAGAGGGAAGGATGGAACTTTCCTCGTTTGTGGAAATGTATAGCCATGGTCTTGCTTGGAGAAAATTTGAACCCATGATATGTTGCCCACTGTACAACCTGATTTATTGCAGTCTGCATGCATCCTTGCACATCCTGTAAGCTTCCTCCTGAGCAGTACAGTGTAAAGTCATCCACATACAGATTACATGAGACAGCACTTGGAACAACCTTTACAATATCATTTATAGCAATGGCAAACAGGGTCACACTTAAGACACTCCCTTGTGGGACCCCTTCCAGCTGATCTTCCAGGTTAGACAAACTGTTTCCTACCCGAACTCTAAACTTCCTGTCAGCAAGGAAGCTTTGTATGAAAGTAGGTAATGCTCCTCTTAAACCAATGTCATACAGCTTCATGAGTATGCCATGCTTCCAAGTAGTATCGTAAGCCTTTTCAAGGTCAAAGAAGACTGCTATCATGTGACGTCGCTGTGCGAAGGAATTCCGTATAGCAGTTTCCATCCTCACAAGTGCATCTGTGGTTGATCTTAATTTTCTAAAGCCATATTGATATGGGGTTAACATGTTTTCTTTTTCCAGCAGCCATGTCAACCTGAAGTTGACCATTTTCTCCATCAGCTTGCAGATGCAGCTGGTGAGGGAAATTTGTCTGTAATTTCCTGGTGTGGAATCATCTTTGCCAGGTTTAGGAACAGGAATGATTATAGCTTCTCTCCATGTGGATGGCACTGTGCCCTCTCTATAGATCCTATTAAATAGGTCTAACAGGAACTTCTGGGAACTCTCTGGTAAGTGAGATATCATTTGGTATCGAATACCATCACTTCCTGGGGCAGTCTTACGGAAGAGCTGCAAAGCAGAGTCCATCTCCTTGCACAAAAATGGCAAGTTGTATGGAAGTTCTGCTGCAGTCCTACTGAAGAACGACACTGGGTGCCGTTCTTCTTCCGCTTGAAAAGTGGAGAATCGAGCAGTGTAAGATGCTCCAGAGGAGATCTCTGCCATGGATTTAGCTAGCTCATTTGCAACATCTTTTTTATCTGTGATGATTATCCCATCTATCTTCAAAGCAGGTTGTGACATGGATATGCTCTTTCCAGCAATCTTACGCACCTTGTCCCATACCCATGCTAAGGGAGTCCCAGAGTTAATCGAGGAGACATACTGTCTGCACGACATCCGTCTAGCCTCCTTTAGCACTCGCCCTGCCTTGGCTCGGGTCTTCTTGTAATTGATCAAGGTTACAATGCTGAGGCGTCGTTTCATTTGCCTTAATGCAGCTTTTCTTGCTCTGACAGCTTGTTGGCACTCATCAGACCACCATGGTACTGGAGGTCGACGGTAATGGCCGCTACTTTTCGGAATGGATGCTTCTGCTGCAAGGTGAATTCGTGATGTGAGGTGATTAACAGCATCTTGAATACACTGGAAATCATTCACAGATCCTTGCAATACTGCAGTTGATCTAAAAAGATTCCAGTCCGCATGTTCAAGTCGCCATCTCTGCACTCCATTGGCTTGAATACCATTCACCTCCTCCAAAAGTATTGGAAAGTGGTCACTTCCATGCAAGTCTTCCATGACCTGCCAAGTGAAGTTCAACTGTGAATCAGGTGAGCTATTGATAGGTCTATATTGGAGAATGTCCCAGTTTGAATTTGGAAACGTGTGGGAGTGTCATTGTTCAGTAAAACTGCATCTACTCTTAAGAACAAGGACTCCAAGGCCCTTCCTCGAGGGTTGCACAAAGTGTCTCCCCAGAGGTGATGCCGACCATTGAAATCTCCCAAGAGTAGAAATGGATGTGGCAACTGCCCAAGTACATCTTCCAAATCATTAATGTTCAGATTATGTGGAGGAAGGTAGATGGATGCAACAGTGTAAGGTCGTGTCAAGCCTATTCTCACAGCCTTCACCTGCAGTGTTGTCTGCAGGTGGATGGCCTGGAAGGGAATATCTTGACGTACCAGTACTACTACTCCTCCATGAGGTCCATTGTCAAAGGTTCCATAATGGGCTTGAACTTGGAATCCTCTCAGGAAAATGGGACGATTTTCCCTGGTGAAAATCTCTTGTAGGCATACGCAAACTGGGTTCCATGAAGCTATCAGATGTTGCAGTTCTTCACATTTTGCATGAATTCCCTGACAGTTCCATTGGGTTCTTTAGATTATTTCTTCATAAGGTGTTTGGCAGCACCTGTGGTCAAGGTTTGCCTCACACCTTTAGGCTTTCCCTCTCCAGGATCCTGGGAGTACCTTTTCAATATTTGTTGACCTGTGGAACTAGTTTCCACAGGTTTCCCTTGGACAGGTTTAGTATTTCTTTGCCTAGGCAAAGGGCGTGCCTGAGCCTTTACTTCAGGGGCATTCTGCCTAGCAGCAGAGGCTCCTGTGGAGGTGGTGGCAGCTGGAGCTGTCACCGTTGAGGCTTCTGGAGCCTTGCCTGATGGCTCCAAAGACCTTACTTTGGGAGGAGGAGTCTCCTCAATAGACCCCTCACTCCTACTCCGTTTCTGGTGGAACAACTCACGAGAGGCAGTGTCAGCAATTTGGGACTGAGGTTTAGAGGAAGTGGCAGAGTGTGTGCTGTAAGAAGCATTGGAGGGCAAGGGTTGGTGGGAAGGAGGATGGGCTAGAACCGAAGCAAAGGACCTACCTGGCTGTGCAAACAGCACACGGGCACGTCGCTTTGCCTCTGGAAAACTAACTTTCTCCTTGCTCCTTATTACCAATACTTTTCAAATTTGTACCTTTTACATTGCTTTGAAGAAGCTTCATGAGCTTCTTTGCAGTGGTAACAGCATATTGGACCTGGACAGTTGTCATCTCCTTGATGACCTGTTGTACCACACTTTACACATACTCTTGGTTGTCCATTTTCTTTAAAACGGCAAGAGTTGGCTCCATGCCCATAACCTTGGCAGTGGAAGCACCGCATAGGGTTGGGCACATATGGCTTTACCTTGAGGTGGTACCATGCTAACTTAACCGATTCTGGAAGGACTAATGTGTTAAAAGTTAGAAGAAGAGCTGGTGTCGACTGTTCCAAACCATCAACTTTCTTCCTAAAACGTTTTTACTGCCACTACATTAAAATTCTTTAGTTCCTCTAACAGTTTCTCCTCAGAATACCTCATCAGGTCTCGGGAAAAGACAATTCCCTTACACTGATTGAGGGTTTTATGAGGAGAGCATGAAACTTGAGCCCCAGGAATGTTGCATATCGCATGCAGACGGTCACTCTTGTCTGGTGACGAAACCAACTATCAGGCTACCATCTCGCTGTGGGGTGATGCGAGGATCACGTTGACATACTTCAACTATTTTCCTGATGAACCTCAAAAATGTCAAGATCCATGATTGATACACCATCAATGGTCTTCACTACCAGGTACTTACTATATGAAATGCTTTCATATTTACCAGGTAAGATCTCCTTAGTGGATTGAGGAGGACTTTTCCCCTTCTTACCTGGTTTGGGAGCCCGGGAACCATTACGATTCCCATTCTTGCCCTTTGGAAGCTGGAAAGGTTCCAGAGTGACAACATGTGATTTTCCAGAGAGAATGGTCGAGGGATTGCGCAGGTCGTCAGGGAGAGAGCTATATCTTTGTAAATTTGTAGTACTCATACTCATTTGAATTCTTCATTTCCTCACCCCCCCACCTACCATGGAGTCCAA
Source organism: Penaeus monodon (assembly GCF_015228065.2). Classification (NCBI taxonomy): domain Eukaryota; kingdom Metazoa; phylum Arthropoda; class Malacostraca; order Decapoda; family Penaeidae; genus Penaeus; species Penaeus monodon. The sequence continues at coordinate 20,740,629 of NC_051411.1, forward strand.
CGAGGGGAAGCTATAGTTGGGGTTCAAAATCTCCCAACAACCACAGGGGTAATGAGGAAATATACGCAGCCACTATTACAGTACTGATGGCAGTCGCGGGACCTATGCGCTACCGACTGAATAGTGCCTGCTTGACCCTAGCCATATTTGACCAGCCGATTGACTTGACCGGGCCTTGATCAAGCCACCCGTCTAACCAGAATAAAGGACCAAAGGGGTGTGTTGCTAGCTGCAGGGCAGCATCGCTCAACCTCCAGGACTCCTGTCTCCTGGTAATACGGGATGCCACGCACGGCAAACACACATGGGAGAGTTCTCCCTGGTCCAAGATGGAATGAACTAGGGGTGGGTACACCATCCCCTCTCATAGGCCTTGGTGCACCAGGAAGCCATTTTGTCTCATCCCTCACTGGTGACCCCTCCAGTATGGGTAGCCCTCCGGTCCGGCTCACTAGATCAGTGGGACCTCAAGCCCCCCCACCGCGGCAAGGCGGCTTCCGTTAGGGGGGGGCCTGCCTGGAGACTCGCCTCGAGGGATCCTCGTGTCTGGAAGCGAAGGATGGATGCGGCCATGCACCCCCGTCGGTGTTAGCCCCTTGATGATGATGATGGTGTATTCATAAATATATGTATATTATACATATATATATATATATACATATATATATCTGTGTGTGTGAATTTATATACATATATCTGTGTATATGTATATTTATAAATGTGTATGTACATACATACATATATATACACACACCCACACACACACACTCACATATATATATATATATATATATATATATATATATATATATATATATATATATATATATATATATGCAGTCCATAGGGTTTAGTGACAAATCAGGTCACGTCAGGAAAAGGCGGTCTCACACACACACATACACACACACACACACACTATCTCTCTCTTTTCTCTCTCTCTCTCTCTCTCTCTCTCTCACACACACACACACACACACACACACACACACTCTCTCTCTCTCTCTCTCTCACACACACAGCTTCAGCACAGCTTTATACTTATAATTAAGTGCAAGTCACAGCTGGAGCCACAGAACATACGCTCACTGACCCCTTTTTCGTACACTCCGCCAGTAAGTTACACTCAGGCAGTCAATCAATGCTTCGGAGTCTCGCGCCACCCTGCAACCCGCGCTTTTTCATCGCCACCAACACACACATACACATAGTTACAAATGTATTTCTGTAACACTATCCTCCCCCATTTAAATAGTCGACCCGACTATCCTCATACGGGTCACAAAATAAAGTGAGATCAATCTCATAAAAATACTTAGACTTCCATGCAAAGAATAATGTAATATTAGGATAAGAAAATTGTATATTATGCCTACATACAGGTCATGAAGTAAAGTGAAATAAAAGCGTAAAAATACTTAGAAATTGACTAGGGGGCAGAACTCATGGCTGAACATCAGAGGAGATGGTGTGATCCCCATGGACTCACGTTCAGCTGCCCGGTACGCCATGTACAAGACCACTTAACCTAGTCATGTTGTTCCTCCTCGCAATACTTAGCTAGTTGTGTGACAAGAATCTCTCTATCATACCATCACTCTGGGGTCCCAGTGGAGTGGTGAGGATCTTGTGGACCCCAAGGTGACAACACTCCCTAAAGACCCGAGACTCCCCTGGGACCCCAAATCAGGTGAAGACTTGTGTCACCAGGAATTCTGCAACCATTTCTGCTTCATGGTTGGGAAGGGCACACACCTCTGGCCTCTTTGACAAGTAATCCATGGAGACCCAAATATACGTGTTTTCCCTTTCAGTGCAGGGCAAAGGATCAGTGATGCCCAAGGCCATGCATTCTGGTACAGCTGCAGGGGTGCACGTGTCTTCTCTGTGGGCCCTTTCTTTGCTGCATATACTGCACCACTCCAGTAAAGTGATGCCACAGCATCCCCCATTGTCCTTCTGATCCCTAGGTGGCCACTGTTCTTCCCATCGTGCATCTCTCTCAGCACTTCCTCACGTTGAGACAGTGGTGCCACTATTGACCACTGTTGCTCTCCGGTAGCAGCATCCAACCAACTTTGCTGTATCATGCCATTTTGCAGGCGCAATGTCTCAAACTGACCCCAGGGAACATGGTGATTGGGCTTTCCAGGGATACGGCATCCCACTGTGGCTGTTCCTTGCCTAATTCTAGCCACTGAATAACTGGTGCCAGATCTAGGTCCTTTCACGGGTCTTCCCTCCACCTCTTGTCGGCATCAGTTACACTCTCACTAACCATGTATATATATATATATATATATATATATATATATATATATATATATATATATATATATATATATATATATATATACATATACATATACATATATATATATATATATATATATATATATATATATATACATAATATATATATTTATATATATACATATGGATGGGTGCTTCACGCGCATGGTGATGTGAAGCGATGGTGTGGTAGCCTAGATAGTGCTAAGTGTTTGCATGCCTTCTCGCTTGCAGCTTCCACCCCTGGCTAGCCCAGTGCGAAAAAGGGAGCAGCTTCTGCATAAGTCTCCCCTGCCAGGTCACAGCCTCTCCATCATCAAGACTTCTGCAGTGCCTCCTCGTGGCCACCCATGGGTAACTGGGTACCTTGCGGTCCCAGGCTAAATCTGTGGGGGATATCGGAGCAGCAGGAGGCCCCAGAGGTACAGAGTTATGGCCCACCGGCGTGTGGACACGCTCTGGCTTCGTACCAACTCCTGCCCCCTAGACACCCTGGGGTAATGGGGCGGCTCGGGGGAGGTGGGCCTTGCCAGTCCTCCTCCCCCCAGAATGACCCTCTGGCAACGTCCGTTATAAATGGAAATGCTGGGGGGAGGGGTGTTGTCCCTCCCACCCAGCAAGTAAGGCGGGCTGTGGGTCCCGCTGGGAGGGCAAATGTCGGTGTGCAGGATTGGAACGAGAGTTACTCGTCCCGCCTGCGCCCCGGCAGGCGCCAACCCATCATGAAGCTTGTGGGGGAAAGCCCTCGGGAACCCCACAGGTGGATAGGCGGTCCCACAGCCTGCCGACCCCCTTTATTTGGGGCTGTGTTGGCGGGGGTGGCAGAGGTGGCGTGCACCCGGAGTGACCACCGAGGCTTAACCAGGCGTCTTCCGGGGCTGGAATCCT
>NC_051411.1:20746408-20761715 GCF_015228065.2 Penaeus monodon
TCTCTCTGCCTTACGGACGTGTCCTTTTATGTGGCGGTTCCCTTCGAGGACGGATGTTTGTTCCTGTGTGAAAACAGAAAGCCGGCGACATCTGCGTCCTGCCCAAGGAGAAGGGCTGCGTGCTTGGACGGAGGTGTGAAGTGTACATCCGGTCTTGCTACGTATTGTTGACAGTGTGTGTGTGTGTGTGTGTGTGTGTGTGTGTGTGTGTGTGTGTGTGTGTGTGTGTGTGTGTGTGTGTGTGTGTGTGTGTGTGTGTGTGTGTGTGTGTGTGTGTGTGTGAGTGAGTATGTGTGTGTGCGTGTGTACGAATGAGGGCGGCACCCAAACTCATGCACGAGGCGTCAGTTGCGAGCACGAAAGGCTTGTTAAAATCGGGGAAACCGAGGACAGGGGACTCCGTCAGGAGCTTCTTTAATGTGTCAAATGCTTGTTGTTGTTCAATTGACCAAAAGAAATGAGCGTCCTTCGATAGAAGCTTTGAGAGTGGGTGAGCAATGGAGGCAAATCCCTTTATGAATGGTCGGTAAAATCCTGCTAAACCAAGGAAAGACTTAACTTGCTTAACATTGTTCGGGGCGGGAAAATCCAATATATCTTTGACTTTACTGGAGTTAGGTGATATACCATCGGAGTTGATAGTGTGCCCTAAGTATTCAATCTGCTCTCGGAAAAATGAACATTTCTTAGGATTTATAGTTAAACCTGCCTCGGACAGTCTCTGAAAAACCTTTATAAGTTTACCTCCATGGTCAGTCACATCATTAGAAACAATTAGCAAGTCGTCGAGGTATAAAAAGACAGTGTTACCCACTAAACCAGCCATGATAATGGCCATAAGACGAGAATATGTAATAGGGGAATTCCTGAGTCCGAATGGCATTGACTTGAATTGAAAATGACCTTGTGGGGTGGAAAAGGCTGTAAACGCTCGAGAATTTTCGTCGAGGTCTACTTGAAAGAAACCTGCCTGCAAGTCTATGGTGGAGAACACGGAATGTCCTTTTCCCACATCCTGCAGAAGCGATCGTAGCGAGGGGATGGGGAAACGATCGGGAATAGTGAGAGCATTTTGTTTACGATAGTCTACAACAGGACGTAGGGAGCCGTCTTTCTTTAGCACAAAGATCATGGGGACACTCCACGGTGAGGTGCTTGGTTCTATTAGATCCATCTCTAAAAGTTTTGATACTTGCTCACTGAAAGCTTGTCTACGGCTATGCGGTACGCGGTACGCAGGAATATAGACCGGCTTTGCATCCTTCTGTAACCGGATTTCATGCCTGAGCACTGAGGTCCTACCAATGGGGCGCTCTGGGCTGGGTAGCAATTGCGGGAATTCCTTGAAAAGACGCTGTAAAACAGCCCTACCTTCGGAGAAGTCAACTGGTGGTAAATCTGTAGATGATGGTGAGCCCGTGGCTGGAGATGCATGTGTCGGTGAGGCCCGGGTAGGTGTGACAGAGGTAACTAATGTAGGTGTAGGGAGGTCGAACTCGACTAATGGGAGTGGCGTGACTTCGCAGTCAAGCACTCTCGTAGTACGCTCGAGGCGGACCGGGGTCTCGCTTGCATTGACAATACGTAATACGAACTGACCATCCTTTGCCTCGTAGATTGCGGGTAAGGTAACCAACCCATGCACACGTACTCCCTCAGGTAACACCAGTGCCGTAGATGGCACACTCACAGGCACTCTACAATCCGTGAAAGGTGGAAGGATGGTGGTCGCCAGGACCTTACAGAAATGATTGTCGGAGGCAGGGGTCCACGATATGTGTGCAACAGGTTTGCTAATTGGGGGAGGAGTATCGCTGGTCAGTGAAACAACTACTGGAGTGGAGGCATCACGAGCCCTGGGCTTACGAGCAGCTGCTGAGGGAACCCTGTCCTCAGGCTTTGAAACAACCACAGGAATGGAGGCATCATGGGCCTCGTATTTGCGAGCGAGTGCTGAGGGAAATCCGTCCTCAGGCTTTAAAACAACCACAGGAATGGAGGCGTCATGGGCCTCGTATTTGCGAGCGAGTGCTGAGGGAAATCCGTCCTCAGGCTTTGCAGAAACAACGGGGTCTGACAGTACGGCAACCTGAGCCGCGGGACGAGACGAAGGCGTGGCTGGCTCGGCAGCAGGCATGCGGGGGGGGGGGGGGGGGAGTCCGTGACGGGGCCACTGAGTGACAGCGTGAAAGACGCCATGCGCGTGCTAGTGGGGTGAGCTTGTACTTATAAAGTCCATGGATGGCGTTATTGTCTCTCAGAATCTGATAAAGCCCGGTATTAACCATAAAATCATGACCCAGAAGCACGTCGCCAGGAATGGCAGGGCCATTAACAAATACGAAGGGTGCTTGTATGTTCTGCCAGAGAGGGAAACCACTAGAATTAACTCACCGATTACATCAAGATTCGCGCCACTAGCCCCATGACGAGCCACAGGGAAGGTCTACATGGGGCTGTAATGTTGTACTTCTTCAGGGAAACAGTTGGGATAATACTCACCGCGCTGCCGGAGTCAAGGAAGGATAGAACATTATGATTCTCGACAAGGATGTTTAATAGGGGGGCCCCGCACGAAGGGACACCACCCAAGGTTCTTATAACCGTTACACAAGCTCCTGGTGGGGGGGATCTGGGTGATGAGCCGGCCGTATGTCTAAAAAATGAGTCTGCCGATCGCTGCTGGTTGCTGGTTACACGGTATAGAGCAAGTTTAGTTTGACGGACCCGATCGAGAAATGTCCAACACCTGTGACCCTCGCGTTTGTGGAAAGGGCAGAAGGGCCTGGAATAACACTCACGGGAATGGCACTCTTTTCATGTGTGCTACCACAGCACCAGGTGTTTGGAATACTTGAGGGACTCTCTCACAAGCACGGGCAAAGTTGGCGTGTATTAAACGCTCGTTATCAGGGGGAACGTAAGTGTGACTAATGCTTTCCACCAGTTTTCTAGGTAGTGTCGAATAAAGTACAGATTCAGCAATATGGGCTGTGAACAAATTATGGGCGTTCTTCAGTCCGTCACTAATGGGCTGGAGTCTGGGGATTTTTTTCAGGTGCTGCTAAGTAATCGCTGACAGCATTCCTGACTTTCGAACAAAAGGAGGTTAGGTCGCCAGTGGAAAGTGAGTCGGGTCTCAGTTTAAAAATGTCAGAAAGTTGGAGGCCGATGTGGTCGGAGGGTCTTGCAAATTTCAACTCAAAGTCAGTCTTAAAATCACTCCATGCACTACTCAGATTTTCTTTAACTCCCTTTAATAAGTCACTGATAGCTGGAACACTAAGGTCAAGTCTTTGTGTTACATGGCGGATACACATCTTTGAGAATTCAAGTGAATTGCGGTCAAGTGTTGGTTCTCTCGAGCTCACATAGTTTTCAGTTTCGAGGAAAAGTTGGGAGGGGGGGTAATTCACTCCGTTGAATTTAGTTATTGTCTCGATGGGGTTAACCAAGGAGGACATGTTGAGGAGGTTATTTCGAAGTCGGTCGGTAAGGGAGGATTCAGGTGCCGTATGGAACAGGGATGACGGGGACGGAGGGGAGTATGCAGGCGAGGGTGAGGGTGGTGCGGTGTTGGCTGTAAGTTCGTACGTGCGTGTTGTTGCCGTCGCGGGTGTGGGCGTGTTCACTGTATGAGTGTACTGTGTTATTAGTGTTGTCCGTGTTTAATCCAAGAATGTGTGTCGACCAGATTGCGAGAACGTAACTGGAGGTCACTCCTATCGACTGGATGTTTCGGCATGGGGCGTTAAGGAGTGACGGTTAATGAATGAATATTGCAGGTGATAGTCGTAAGTGGCGAGAGGGTGTGAGTGAGTGCGGGAGGAGAGGGCGCCGTTTTCTTTGCGGCGGGCAGACTTAATCATATGCACAGTACGGAAGTAAATCGGGCAGTACGGTATGGGGAAACATCAAATGAAAAAATAATATCACCTAGATAACCTAAAAAAAAAATATTCTTGCGCCTTAACACGATACTCTGACTAACCTTGGAATACGTAGATGGTGTTGGGCTGGCGTGGGTCGTTCGCGCGAGGAGGTGGAGGAATCGTCAGCAGGAGGGGTTGTCCGTCGGCGGGAGAGGTAGGGGCTCCTTCGTCAGTGCCACTTCACTGGATTCCCAGACTTCGGGAGTCTGTAGGGCCGGAGGCAGGGGTTTGTTGTGGGCCGAATCCCGTCGCTGCCGCCACTGTAACGATGGCCGATGAGCGGTAGAGTGCAGACAAGTCGCGTCTGGCACGGTGCGGGAATCTTGGGCAGCGACAAAGGTGAAACAGACTTCTTGATAGTTGTTGTAGTGTATTATAAGGAGAGGATGGTACAACTGACGGACAGAGGTTCGGTCCGGTCAGCGTGCTGTAGGCTGTCTGTCTGTCGCTCGCAGGCGACCCTCTTTTATACAGATTGAACTAGGAAACTCACAAGGGATGCGATGTACTCGAAAGTATGGAGGAGATGATGTGATCGTGTACACAGGACGGTGTCGCGAGGCGGAAGGCCTGCGGATGTCGCGTCCATTGTCATGTCTAGCAAAGGTGTGGTATGTAGAGGCTAGTGTTACTGTATTAAATATATATTTATAAGTTAATAACGTTATGTGTATGGCAATGGTAGAGTAAGGGAAGGAGTCTGCTACAAGTGGTCCCAGGGGAGCCCTTTAGGGTTATGGGAAGATAGGGGAAAACACTTAAGGTTTCTTAGTGGGCCTCCCTGCAAGAGATTTGGTGTGTGTTGAAATGGGCCGTGTGTGAAATGTGTGTGAAATGGGTCTTACAGTGTGTGTGTGTGTGTGTGTGTGTGTGTGTGTGTGTGTGTGTGTGTGTGTGTGTGTGTGGTGTGTGTGTGTGTGTGTGTGTGTGTGTGTGTGTGTGTGTGTGTGTGTCTGAGTGAGTGAGTGATATATATATATATATATATATATATATATATATATATATATATATATATATATATACATATATATGTAAAATATACATTTATATAAACATATAAATCCGCACGCACGCACGCACGCACGCACGCACGCACCACACACACACCACACACACACCACACACCCACCACACACACACCACACACACACACACACACACACACACACACCACACACACACACGCACACACACACACACACACGTGTGTGTTGTGTGTGTGTTGTATAGGTATATATATATATATATATATATATATATATATATATATATATATATATATAATATATAATCATATATGTATATATATGTATATATACATATATATGTACACACACACACACACACACAAATATATATGTATATATATATATATATATATATATATATATATATATATATATATATATTACCCAGCCTGGTGGACGCACAACCCAGTGCCTCCATCAGCCGGTCCCAAGCCCGGGTAAATGGGTTGGGTTGAATGCAGGAAGGGCATCCGGTCGTAAAAATGTGCCAAACCGTATTGAAGATGCGGTACAAAGGAACAGAGATAAAGTTAGAGCAAGCAATGCGCAGCAACATCGCCGCACAGCTGTAGAAGTGGACAACGAATATTTTACCAGGAGCGGGTAAGGTTAAAGAAGATAGCTCAGACGGGAGAAAGGAGGAAGAAAAAGGCGGAAGACACAACGTTTGTGATAGCAACACTGAACGTGGGTATAATAACCGGAAGAGGAAGAGAAGTGGTGGATCCAATGGAGAGACAGAAATAAACGTGTTATGTGTACAAGAAACTAGATGAGGAGGACAGAAGGCCAATGGGCTGGGAAATGGATATCAGCTGTACTACATGGGAGAGGACAGCAGGAGGAATGAGGTAGTCCACAGATGAAAGAGGGGATTGTGCAGATGAACAGGGAGTCCGACAGGGTAATATGGTGAAAGAAAGATCGAAATAGGAGAAACAACGACCAATGTTGTGTGTGTGTACGTATCTCAAGGGTGGGGTGTACAGGCGAGGAAAAAATACCGGGTACGTAGATGGTGTGGATAGCGGGGGATCTAACGGTCACGTTGGGGAAGGAAGCCTTGATACAGAAATTACAGGAGAGTACGGAGCTGGAACACGGAATGAAGGAGGAGACAAACTGCGCAATAGCAAAAAGTATGACAGTAGTTAACTCTGACTGGCTTGTCGAGCAACCTATACTAGTGGTGGACAAAACACACAAGTTGACTAGATCTTGTGCAGGAGAAAGGAACTACAGAAAGTAAAGGACTACTATGTCCTGCCAAAAGAAGCTGTGGCCAAGCAACATAGGCTGGTAGTCTGTAAAGTAAGGATGAAACAACTGAGAAAAACGAAGCAGGTCAGGACACTGAAAACGCGCTGGTGGAAGTTGAACGAAGACGAACATCGGCATAAGTTTGTCCAGGAAGTGAAGAAGAAACTGGAAGAGGAAGAGCAGAAGACGTGGAGTACATTGAGCATTGCAGTTCGGGAAACGGGAGAAGTACTAGGACGTACTTCGGGAAAGAAAGAGGAGACTTGATGGTGTTGTACTTAGGTACAAGAAGCGGTCAAAGAAAGGAAAGAGAGGAAAGCGGAAAGAGATCTAAACAGGTGCAGGGAGACTAATGCTCCTATAAAAGGGCAAATAAAAAGACAAAGAGAGAAGTGGCGAAGGACAAAAGTAAAGTGTACAAGGATTTGTACTGTAGCCTAGAAGGGCAAGTCAGTCAAAGAAAAGCTGTCAGGATAGGAAAACAGAAGAACAAGTACAGGACGTGTACTAAGCAAAAAGAGTGAAAGATAGTGATGGACAGGTAATAACACAAGACATACCGATAAGTGAGAGGTGGAAGGCATACTATCAACAACTGATGAATATAGAGAATACAAGGGTAGAACGGAAGATAGAAGTGGCAGAGGAAAGGCAGGTAGAGGAAGTGAGAGAAGAGGTCACAGCGGCTATGAAACGGATGAAGAGGACTGGATGACATACCAGTGGAAGTGTGGAAGGCCATGGGGAGAACGGCAGTAGAGTGGCTAACGGAAGTGTTCAGAAAAATCATGGAGACGGAACATGTGCCAAATGAATGGTGAGCTAGCAATATTAAAGAACAAGGGTGACATCTAGGATTGTAGAAACTATCCAGCATCGTTTTCAGAAAGACCTTGGTATACTGACTCAGCTCGTATCTACGAAACTTCTACTCACAAGAACTATGCAAAGAAAAAAAATGCAAGAAGTGTCGACACTAGATACTACCCGACTGGAAGAAAGTGATGGTGAGTAATGAAAGTACTTCAGACTGGTGAAGTTTAAAGTTCGTGCGTCGCCCCAATTTCGCGTCGCGTCGCATGCGGACATTGTTATGGTTTGGGATTCTTTCACTGGGAATAAAGGCAGGCGAGGTCTATGCTTTCTTCTAAAGAATGTTACAGCAAGCGGAAGTGATTATATCAACGTACTAAGGGAACATTTGCTAGTACTGTGCGGAATTCATGAATGTGATTATTTTATGCGCGATAACACCCCTTATCACCAGTCAGAGAGTCCAACAGTTTCTAAATGACAGTGTAATTAGAATTAGAGTGGCCACGTAACTCACCTCATCTGAACCCCATAAAAATGCATGGAACATCATGAAAAAATAAGTGCAAGGGGCCAGACCAAGATCTGCTGGAGGCACCGAAAAAGCAAGCCGTTCATATGGATGTCTCCTGTTTGTAATCTTACTGAGCCCATACCAAAAACATCTGCATATGATATTGCAGCTGAAAGGAAACATGATCAAGAAACTGAAAGTCAAGCGAGTTGCATGAACTAAAGGGGGAGGAGGAGGATTCCTTAGTATAATGGGGAAGAGAGGCTGAGGTTACCTAGAAATTGAAAAAAAGTAAAGTAATAAAGAAGGTGGGCGAGACCCCTTGTATGGTGTTTTTCTTTGGTTTCCATCGCTGGTTGGAAGGCACGGGTTATGTTGAAAAAAGAAGAAGTTAGAAATGCAGCCAGCTTGGCAGGAGACACCTTTTTTTCCCACTGCTAGGGATTATCATAGCAGGTTTAGACCCCTAAGATAGCCTGCCTCCTAGGAGCTGGAAGGGAGGCAGGCGAAGGTCTCACCTGCAACAGGCTATCATAGCGGGACTATACCTGCTATGATTATCCCTAGTAAGCAAAACATAATAATAATAATAAAAAATAAAAAAAATGTTGAACATTCTCGTGTTAGCAGATCTCTTTTCCGTGTTATGCTTATTGTTTCACTTTTCTTCTTGTTTAAACAAACAAAAGAGTGACCCACTGAACCTCGCTCTCAGCTCCCATGAGCTGGAAGGAGGCAGTCGAGGGTCTCACCTGCAAAAGGTTATCATAGCGGGGCTATACCTGCTGTGATAAAACCTAGTAGGCGAGAGAGAAAAAAAACATCGTGAACATTCCCGTGTTAGCATATTTTAACCTGTTCCGTTGTTGTGCTACAATTTAAAATTTTGTTCTCGTTTAAATAAACAAAAGAGTGACCCACTGCACCTCGTTCTCAGCTCCCAGGAGCTGGAAGGGAGGCAGACGAGGGTCTCACCTGCAACAGGCTATCATAATGGACTAAACTAGCCATGATAATCCCTAGCAGGCGAGAAAAAAAAATCGTGTTACTTTTCTTCGTTCCATAGTAATGTTTGTGAAACCAATCAATTCTTCTCGGAGCCAAGGTGGATGGAGGCTGTTCGGTTGTCCAGGAAGTTGCATAAGAGGCGTGTGGAGGCAGTTTTAGCCGTGTTATTTTGTATCTGAGACCGTCATGCCAGACCTTATCAAAGGCCTTGGTGACGTCTCGCAGTATGATGTTGGTTTGGTGCTTGTTTGCGAGACTGAGAGCGTAAGCGAGGGCGATTGCGCTCCCAGTCCCTTTGTGTGGGCGAAAGCCGTGTTGCCTAGGGTTGTGTATGTTGTGTATTTAATGTGTGATGTGTGTTTTAAGACTGTGTGATATATATAGCCTCCGGGCTAGTACGGTGGTAACGTGTCGGCCTCTCATCCGAGGGGTCGGTGGTTCGCGGCCCGCCCAGGCGCGAGAAGTTGCAATTGTCGCCTAGAGGTTACTGCCGTGGCTGAGCACCATGGCGGGTAAGGACTAGGTTCAGCCGAGTCAGCACCAGCTGACACACGTAAGCGAGTCGGCAGTAGTCGACACAGGCCGGGCTCCCCTCATGGCATAGCCCGGGCGAGGCTAAGCTTCGCATATCGGACTTATCCTTATCTTTACTGTGTGATAATCCTCTCAAGCAACTTCCCGGGAACTTCCAGCAGTGAAATGAGTCGGAAGCTGGTCACCTCGTGAGGTGGTTTCCTTTTTGATAAAAAAAAAAATAAATAAATAAAAAGTGGCATGTTTAAATCTGGCAGCGAAGTGTCCTGTTGCCAGGGCAGCGTCGAAATTGTGTCTGATTCTGGAGAGCATGATGGGTGGAAGATGTTGCATGATGAGTTTGTTAATGTAGCTGGCTCCTGGTGTTGTGTTTTTGGATCGTGTGTGTGCGTGTCTCATGTCTTCTGGTATGATGGGGTGTGAGAGAGGGTTGTCTGGTGAGAGTATGTCGAGTGATATTGTTGGTGATGGGAGAGTCAGGTGTAGCAGTTGTTGTAGTGATTGTGTTACCTCGGGTTGCGTTCTCAGCAGGGTAGATTTGGAAGTTCTGTTGCCAGAACTCCCTGTGGACAGCTTCCATCCCCTCTGCTGTGTCTATCTTTTGTCTGCTGGTGTTGTATATGTATGTGATCGTCTGTCTGTTCGATCCTATCAGCCTCCTGTATTTCATCCAGAAGGCTTTAGGATCTTCTATGTTGTTGCATAGTTCTCTTGTGAGTGATTCCAATTGCTGGTTGCTCATGTATTTTGTTTCGTTGGTGAGTTGTATTTGAATTTCTGTGTCGTGTGCGTAGTTCAGCCTTCCATCCCCGTGTTTGAGCAAGTTCCCGAAGGTGTCTATACTGTATTTTTAGTGTTTTTAGACGAAGTGTTTCTCTGTAGTGTACGAGTGTTTTGAATGTTGTTTTAAGAATGTTTGCCTCGCGGGAAGTCTGCATGTCTATACCACTGGTTAAGGTGGTGGTCTATGGTGTGTGTGGGTTGCCCCTCGAGAACTGGAGTGTGTGTGTGTTCGAGTGCTTGTTTAAACCCTTCCCAGTTTGCATGTTTAAGGTTCTCTCGGGGAGGTGTAGGTACCATGATTGGGTTGATGGAGAGTGTGAGTGTCACGGGCAGGTGATCGCTGGATGTGACATCGTCTGTGGTTATGTGGTAGTTTAAGTTTGCTTGTGTGTTGGCGGGAACTATGTCTGGTGTGGTGGAGCTGTTGGCACGTATGAATGTTGGTGCGTCTGGGCCGAGGTGGGTGAGTCTACCGTCGGAGATGAGTGAGGCGAGGTCTCTTCCGATGGCATTTGTGTCTCTGTAACCGAAAAGTCTGTGGTGTGCGTTGAAGCCTCCCATTATGTATGTTGTTTTTTTGGTGTCGCGGGTAAAGGCGGTTGGTTGGGTTGTTGGTGGGGGGGGGGGGGTGTATGTGGTGGCGATGATGATGAGTCCATGAGGGGTGTCTATTTCGATGGTCATGAGTTCTGTGGTCAAAGTGTTTAATATTTTATGTCTGATGTGTTGTTTGACAGCAATGGTATACCATCATTGCTCTCGTTTTTTTTTTTGTTTTGTGTATGGTTAAGTTGAAATTTTTACTTTTTTAGGGATTTTGAGTGAGTATGATTTATGATATAGTCGGGGTCGTGTTTTTCTGATTTCTTTTTTTGGGGTCTGATGCCCAGGTGTACATTATTTTTGTATGTTTGTGGGGCGTGGGTGGGCCCGCCATGGTTTTTTTTGGTGTGTTTACCAGTATTCTGAGGTGTTCAAAGTTTGGGGGTTTGACTTTTCGATCAGGGTCTGGCTGGATGAAAATGTTTCGCGTTAGGTTTTTGTGTGATTTCGTTGGTGAATGTTTTTTGATATGTGGTGTTTGTGTATATCCATTTGATGTACCTGTTGTATTCGTGTGTATTTGTTTTGTTCGGGTTTGTAGCCGCCCCATGGCAAAGGGGTGGGGTGTCGATTCGGAGTCTGAGGTGTCAGTGTGTTTGCGGTGTGCATGTGTTGTTTGGGTTTGACTGACTGTGTTTGTTGTGGTTTGGGGGGCTGGGTGGTTGTTTGTTGGTCTGCTTTGGGTGTGGTGGTCGGCGGAATGATAGGTGTGGGGGGGTGTTTGGTTTTGGGTTTTTGGAGTTGGTTTCCTCTGTGTTTGGGGCAAAGAGTTCAGTTCGGGTCGTCCTGTTGGTGGATCGGTTGTGGAGGGGGGCGTGGGAGACTGTAGAGTTTTAAAAGTGTGGTGTCTTTTTGTGGTGTTTAGTGTTCGTGGTGGGGAACTTTGAAGATCCCCGGGAGTCTCCGTCCCGAGATCAAGATCTGGCGGGTTATTTTTTTTTTAAAAACCTTTTTTGGCATGGTGCTGAACCCGAGACCTTGCTCCATGATATTCTGCAGGGGGCATGAATTAGGCCGTCATGATCCCTACTGATAATTATAGGGTAATTGTAGTATGACTTAGGGTTCTTTTTTTTCTTTCTCCTTCTCCCTTTATTTTCCCTTTTTTGGGTTTTTTAAACCCTGCATTTTTGGGTGGCTGCTTTGGTTTTTTTAGAGGTTTCTGCAACCTTTTTTTTTGGGCATTTCTTTCGTTTCCTATCTTTTTTTTTTTTCTTCCCTGGTTTTTCCCCATGGGTTTTTCCCGGAGGGCAGGAACTGGCCCTGGTCCGGTGTCCTTCCCACAGTTTAGGCAACCCTTTTTGTTTCGATCTGATCCCTGTAGTTATGGTTTTTGGACCCCCATTCAGAAAACAGTTTTTTGTTTTTTTTCCCTTTTCAGGGCGTTGTTTTTTAAAATGTCTTTTTAAAAGGCTATCATCCTTTTACAATGGTGGCAGAGGGTAGTTATACTTGTTTAAGGGATTTACTCTTTTTTTCTAAGAGTTTACACACGCAGAAAGAACACACGGACAGTTAGTTATGGGTATGGCGGGAGTGGTCGCAGCCAGCTGCCCGGAGGGGAGGGCGGAGTGACCCTTTCCGGTGGATGCTTTAAAACAACCTCTGTCAACGAGGTGAGATATAAAATGTGACTTCCGTCCCGCTGAGCGGGTGGGTTTTTATTTTAGACTTTTTGGTCCCGGGGGTCACTGCCCCGTGCCACTGGGAACAGAAATAGAACTATGCAAATCTATATTTTTAGGCCACCTACTCGCGCCTTGCCCTCGAGGCGCCTTCAAGAGGCCTATCTTGGCTGGCGTTTTTTCTTGTGCGCTTCCCTGGTGCATTTTCGGGCTGCTCGTCCCTGTTGTCCCACCTTTTTGGGCCCCCCAAGGAAGCCGCCTTGCCGCGGTGGGGGGGCTTGAGGTCCCAAATGATTGGTGAGCCGGACCAGAGGGCTACCCAAAATGGAGGGGTCACCAGTGGGGGTGGACAAATGGCTTCCTGGTGCCCCAAAGGGCCCCTATGAGGGGGGATGGTGTACCCACCCCTGGTTCATTCCTTTTGGACCGGGGAGAACTCCCCGTGTGTTTGCCGTGCGTGGCATCCCGTATTACCAGGGACGGGAGTCCTGGGGGTTAGCGATCGGGACGCTGCCCCGCAGCTAGAAACACCCCTTTTGGTTTATTTGGTTAGAGGGGCGACTTGATCAAGGCCCGATCAAGTCAATCGGCGGGGTAAAAATATGGCTGGGGTCAAGCAGGCATATTCAGTCGGTAGCGCATGGGGCCCCTGTGCTGCCATCAGTATTTAAATAGTGGCTGCGTATTTTTCCTCATTACCCCTGGGCTGTTGGAGTTTTTGAACCCAACTATGTTTCCCCCCTCGTGGACCCCCATGGTGGGTGGGGGGGTGGGGAAATGAAGAATTAAAATTTTGATGAGTACTACAATTTTTAAAGACCTAGCTTCTCCCTGCGACCACGAAATCCCCCGACCTTCCCTCTGGAACATCACGTATTGTCATTGGAACCTTTTTTCAGCTTCCAAAGGGCAAGAATGGAAAATCGAAAGGGTTTCCCCGGGCCCCAAACCGGGTAAAAAGGGGGGAAAAGTCCTCCTAATCCCTAAGGAAATCTTACTGGTAAATATAAAAAACATTTCATAGAGTAAGTACCTAAGTAGTGAAGACCATTGAGGGTGTATAAATCATGGATCTTGATATTTCGAAGTACATCAAAAAATTTGTTGAAGAGTCAACGTGATCCTGCTCACCCCACAGCGAGGGGTACCCTGATAGTTTGAGGTTTGTCCCAGAAGAGTGCCCGTCGGGCGATATGGACATTCCTGGGCCAAGTTTCAGTTTCCTCACAAAACCCCAATCAGTGAAGGGAATTTTTTTTCCCGAGACCTGATGAGGTATTCTGAGGAGAAAACTGTTAGAGGGGAAATAGAGAATTTTAAGTATGGCAGTTAAAACTTTTAACAAGAAATTGATGGGGTTGGGAAAATTCGACACCAGCTCTTTTTCTAACTTTTAACACGTTAGCCTTCCCGAATCGGTTAAGTTACATGGTACCACCCCAAGGTTTAAAACCTATGGTTCCACTGCCAGGGTTTAGGGCATGGAAAAATGGGAACCAAGGTATTGGGAAGGTGTGGTACAAAGGGCATCAAGTGACAAAAGTCCCCCGTCCAATATCTGTTACCACGCAAAAAGGCTCATGAAGCTTCTTCAAAGCAGTGTAAAAGGCCAAATTTGAAAAGGAAAAATATTTGGGAATAAGGAGCAAGGAGAAAGTTAATTTTCCAGAGGCAAAACGACGTGCCCGTGGCTATTTGCACAGCAAGGGAAATCCTTTTCTTCGTTCTAGCCCCAAAAAAATTTCCCCCACCAACCCTTTCCCTCCCAAACTTCTTACAACACACACTTTTTGCCCCTTTCTTTAACCCTCAGCGGAAAATTGCTGACACGCCTTGGTGAGTTGTTCCCAAAACGGAGTAGGGTGAGGGGGGCTTTGAGGAGACTCCTCCTCCCAAAGTAAGGGCTTTTTGGAGCCCCCCATTTAAGGCCCAGAGGGTCAAAGGTGACAGCTCCCCCTGCCACAAAATCCAAGGGCCTCTGCTGCTAGGGAGAAGCCCTAAATAAAAGGCTCAGGCACGCCCTTTTTCCCAGGCAAAGGAAACCGACCCCGTGCAAAAGACTCCCGTGCCACAACATCCACAGGGGCCTCTGCTGCTAGACAAATGCCCCTGAAGCAAAGGCTCAGGGGCCCCTCTTTGCCCGGCAAAGAATCCCGAAAACCCGTTCAAAGGGGAAAACCCGTGTAAACTAGCTCCAAGGGAAACAACCATTAAAAAGGTACCCCGGATCATGGAAAGGACAGCCCAAAGGGGGTAGGCAAATCTTGACCACAGGTGCTGCCAAACACCTTATGAAGAAATAATTAAAGAACTGGGACCCTAATCCAATGGAACTGTCAGAGAATTTATGCAAAATGGGAAAAAACTGCAATATCTGATAGCTTATAAATCCAGTTTTGTATTCTACAAAAGATTATGACCAGGAAAAAACATCCGATTTCCCTGAGAGGATTCCAAAAACAAGCCCCTTTGGGACCTTTGACAATGGACCTTTAGGAGGGGAGCAGTAATGGTACATCAAAATATTCCCTTCCAGGCCATCCACCTGCAGACAAAACTGAGGGGAAGCTGTGGAATAGGCTTGACACGATCTTACACTATTGCATCCCTCTACCCTTCCCCCAAAAAATCTCAACATAGATGATTTTGGAAGATGTACTTTGGGGATTTTCCAAAAACCATTTTACTCTTTTGGGGGATTTCAATGGTCGGCACACCTCTGGGGGACACTTTTTGCAACCTCGAGGGAAAGGGCCTCGGAGTCCCCTTTTCCCCAAGGTAGAGCTTTTTTTCTGAACGGGCACTCCCCACAATTCGAAGTTCAAATGGACTTTTTCCCAAAGGATCGTCAAATTGGTCACCTGATTACAGATGAATTTCCTTGGCAGGTCATGGAAAACTTACTGAAAGCGACCCTTTTCCAATAATTTTGGGGGAGGGGAATGGTATTTGTCAGGGTTTGACTTATAAAAAGATATAAAATCAAACGGTCAAAGGGCAAAGGAAAAAAAAAACCAGAGGGAAAAATACGGGAAAAGGGTTTAAAACAAAGGGCCCAAAATACACTTACATAGCAAAATAGTACAATCAGGAGTGTGGGGGTGAGAGAGGATCCAGCGGACAGGGGAGGGGCCCCTGGCGGAAGGGGAAAAAGGGCCCAAAAAAAACCCCAAGTTTTAAGAAAGTCCCCCCCCGGGGGGAAAC
>NC_051411.1:20761815-20766815 GCF_015228065.2 Penaeus monodon
TAATACAGAATTATTATGAATAAAAAAAAACATTTGATGATTATAATATATTACTATATCTTATTATCATCATTATTATCATTTATTATTATTATTATTATTATATTATTATATTTTATTATTATTATTTATTATTTACTTTAATATTTGCATTATTGCCAAAAAATATATCATAACTGTAATAATAAGAATAATGATAATAATAAGTACAATTATAATATACTAATTGTTATAATATTGTTATTAATATTATTATTGTTATTATTATCATTATTATTATTTTTACTGGTAGTATAATTGTAAGAATAATTATATAACAGTAATAATTACAGTAATAACGATATTAATTGAAATAATGATATAAATAATGATTATAAAAACGTTATTATTGTATTATTCTTGTTATTGCTATATTATTGTAGTTTTATTAGTTATAGATGTAAAATATATATTATAACGCAATAATTGCAATAATAATGATAATAATTGCAATAATGATGATAATAATTGCAATTATAATGATAATGATGATGATAATGATGATATGATGATAATGATGATGATAACGATATAATGATGATAATCATGATAATAATGATGATATAACAGAATGTGTCCATACTATAATAAAAAAGGTAAAAGAAAAAAAAAATACCAAAAGTCGAAAAGCGGGCCAAAAATATAGCGAAAATATAGCCTCTGAGAGATACATTTCAAAATGACGTTTTTTTTCCATTCATTGATTGATTCTGGCAATATTAGGGTAATTAATGAAATAATTACCAGAATTTATATCATGACAATAATGATGATTAAAAGTGAGAATGAAGAGAAATTTGGATACACATTCTGATGATTAATAATATTATTACTATTTGATCATTATTAATCAGTATATCATGATTATCTAGTATTATTATTATTATCTTGATATTATTAATTATTATTATTATTACTTTAATTATAGTATTATTGC
Organism: Penaeus monodon; assembly: GCF_015228065.2. Lineage (NCBI taxonomy): Eukaryota > Metazoa > Arthropoda > Malacostraca > Decapoda > Penaeidae > Penaeus > Penaeus monodon. The sequence goes on from NC_051411.1 coordinate 20,762,792, forward strand.
CAAAAAAATACATTATAAACTGTAATAATTAACAATGATAATAAAAGTATTAATTACAATAATACTAATTATATAATATTGTTATTAATATAATTATTGTTATTATTTTATCATTATTATTATTTTTATGGTAGTATAATGTAAAAATAATTATTATAACAGTAATAATTAAACAGAATAACGATATTAATTGAAATAATGATATAAATAATGATTATAAAAACGTTACTATGTTATTATTATTTGTATTACATTATTTATTGCAGTTGTTATTAGTAAGATGTAAAAAAATATATATCAAACTGCAATAATTGCAATAATAATGATAATATTGCAATAAGGATGATAATATTGCAATAATGATGATAATATGATGATAATGATGATAATGATGATTGATAACGATAATAATGATGATAATCATGATAATAATGAGATAATAATAGGAATTGTGTCCTTATCTAATAAAAAAAAGGTAAAGAAAAAAAAATGTCCAAAAGGCGAAAAAGCGACGAAAATACTAGCCGAAATATAGCCGGCCCCCCCCTTGGAGAGTAGACAGGTCGAAAATGACTTTTTTTCCAATCATTTGTAGGATTTCATGGGCAATTATTAGGGTAATAATGATAATAATTTACCAGATTCTATTAAATCATGACAATAATGATGCATAAAAAGTGAGAATAAGAGAATTTGATAACATTGATGATTTTAATATTATTACTATTATCATATTGATTATCATTATTATCATTATTATATTATTATTATTATATCTATTATTATTATATTATTATTATTATTATTATTATTATTATTTCTTAATTATTAGTATTATTGCCAAAAAATATTATTATAACGTCAATAATAAAAATAATAATAAAATAAGTATAATATAATAAATTACTAATTGTCATAATATTGTTATTAATATCATTTATGAGTTATTATCATTATTATCTATTTTAATGCTAGTAAATTGTAAAAATAATTATTATAACAGTTAAAATTCCAGTAATAACGGATATTAATTGAAATAATGATATAAATATGATTATAAAAACGTTTATTATTGTTATTAGTAGTGTTATACATTATTATTGTAGTTGTTATTAGTATAGTATGTAAAATTATACACTTATAACTGCAATAATTGCAATAATAATGATAATAATTGCAATTAAATGATGAAATAATTGCAATAATGATGATAATGATGATGATAATGCTATAATGATGTGATAACGATAATAATGATGATAATCATGATAATAATGATGATAATAACAGAATTGTGTCCATATATATAAAAAAAGGTAAAAGAAAAAAAATCCAAAAGTCGAAAAAGCGGCAAAATCTAGCGAAATATAGCCTTTGAGAGTAATTTCCAAAATGACGTTTTTTCCATTCATTGATGATTCTGGCAATTATTAGGGTAATAATGATAATAATTACCAGAATTCTATATCATGACAATAATGATGATAAAAGTGAGAATAAGAGAATTTGGTAACATTTGATGATTAATAATTATTATTACATTATCATTATTATTATCATATTATCATATTATATTATTATTATTATTATTATTATTATTATTATTATATTATTATTATTACTTTAATTATTAGTATTATTGCCAAAAATAATTATAACTGTAATAATAACAATAATAATAATAAGTATAATTACAAATAATACATAATTATTATAATATTGTTATAATATATTATTGTTATTATTATCATTATTATTATTTTTAACTGGTAGTATAATTGTAAAAATAATATTATAACAGTAATAATTACAGTAATAAACGATATTAATTGAAATAATGATATAAATAACACAGATTTATAGAAAACGTTATTATTTTATTTAAATTAACGTTTTATAATAATTTATTTAAATATATTGTTGTATATTATAATCCATCAATTTTATTTTAAGTTGTTATTAGTATTCGATGGAGTAATTATATACCTATTTAATACTGCAATTTATATTGCAATAATAATGAATTCAAATATGTAATGCATAATAATGATGATATATAAATTGCAATAATGATGATAAATGATGAATAGATAATTGAAATGATTTAATAGATGAAATGAATAATAATTAATCGAATAATAATGATGAGAAATCATGTAAAATGAGAGTATTAGATTTTCAATAATGACGCATTATTTATTTTTCCATTCATTTGATATGATTCTGCGCAATTCATTAGGGTAATAATGATAATAATTATCAGAATTTCTATTCATCATGCAACTAATGATCGATAAAAGTGAGAATAAAGAGAATTTCGATAAACAAATTTGATGATTTATTTAATATTATTACTATTAATCATTATTATTATCATTATTATCATTATTATTATTATGTATTATTATTATTATTATTATTACTTTAATTATTATATTATTTGCCAAAAAAATACATTATAAACTGTAATAATAACAATAATAATAATACATAAGTATAATTACAATAATACTAATCAATTATAATATTGTCCCATTAATATTATTATTGTTATCTATTATTATTATTATTTTTTACTGGTAGTATAATTGTAAAAATAATTATTATAAACATAATAATTACAGTTAATAACGATATTAATGAAATAAATGATATAAATAATGATTATAAAAAACGTTATTATTGTTATTATTATTGTTATTTGCCTATTATTTTATTTTAGTTGTTATTAGTAATAACGGATGTAAAAATATATATTAATAGATGCAATAATTGCAAATAATAATGATAAATAAGCTGCAATAATGAGATATAATTGGCAATTAATGATGATGATAAAGGATGACCTAACCTAACAAAACTTAACCTAACTAACTTAGACCTAGCCTAACCTAACCTAAACCGACCTAAACCTAACCTAATTCCAAACCCTAATAACACAAACCTAACATACAAACCTATCAACACTAACCCCAAACTCCACCTAACCAACCCTGAACTAACCCTAACTAACCTTAACTTAACCGTAACCGACACCTACACCCTACAACTAACTCTTACCCCTAACCTAACCAACCTAACTAAACCGAACCCTAATCTAACCTAATCTAACCCTAACCTAACCTATAACCTAACCTTAAACCTAACCTTCAACCTAACCTTAACCTAACTTGAAAACCTACACTTAAAACCTAACCTAAACCTAACCCAAACCTAACCCAAACTAACGCCAAACCTAACCCAAACAGTAACCAAGCATATCCTAAACACTAAAACCTAACAACCCAAGCCAAAACCTAACTTAACCTAACCCAAACACTAAACCAACCTAACTTAAACCTAACATTACCTATATCTAAAACCTACCAACACCTCACCACTCACAACTACACTAAACCGTAACCCTAAACCTAACACAAACCCAACACAAACCTAACCCAAACCTAACCCAAGCCCTATTCTAAACCTAACCCCAAACCTACCCAAGCCTATCCTAAACCTACCTAAGCCTACCAACGCTAACCACGAGCTATCCTAAACCTAACCTAAACCTAACCTAAAACTATCCTAAACCAAACTACAACCTAACCAAGCCTATTCCTAAACCTAACCCAAACTAAACCTAAACTATCCTAAAACCTAACCCAAACCTAATCTAAACCTATCCAAAACCTAAACCTAGCATATCCTAAACCTAACCCAACCTAACATATAACCTAAACAAACTAACGCAAGGCTATCCTAAACCTAAACTAAACCAACCCAAAACCTTACTCAACCAACCCAAGCCTAATCTTAAACCTAACCAAACCTAAAACCTATAACCTATCCTAAACCTATCGCCAAACCTAAACTATCACCTAAACCCAAGGGCCCTAAATTTCCTAAAAACCCCCCTAAACCCTTAAACTAACCCAAGCCTAACCTAAACCTATCCTAGAACATAACTAAACTAACCTAAACCTATCCTAAACCTAACCCAAACCTATTCTTAAACCTAACCTAAACGCTAACCGAAACCTAA
>NC_051411.1:20771815-20779315 GCF_015228065.2 Penaeus monodon
AAACACTGCTCCCTCATACGCCACAACAGCCGCCACACATACCTTCTCAGACCAGCACACCCAGGACGACCTGCATCTACCTCCAGAGACATCCTGCCTTCCACCTCCCCCAATTTCAACAACACTTTTCACTAACACAAACCAAAATACAGAAGCCATCTTAACACGTATCTCCGCTGCAAAATACAACGCAAAGAAAATTCGCAAACATTGTCCCAAATAATGTTTACAGAAAAGCGGATTCCCCAGCATTGTTGTCCAGAGGAGGATCTTCGAAGACGACAACCTTACATTCTGAATACGCCAAACACCACAGACCACAGCACTGAGGAGACAAACACTGACCACAGCCTCCATTGCTCCCACACCAGACACCGATACGTATTCCTCGTTTTGCACCAACACCACAACGAAAAACACCAAATGAACAGTACAAGACTTAACTCCACAATAAACAACTCAGACAAACGCAAACAAATCTCACACCAAACAACAGCGCAAAAGAGACAAAAAGGATCCCCCCCAGTCCGCCAGCCTCAGTCTTCAAATCCGTATGGATGACACCCGTCTTTGACGAACGAGAGTAAGCGGCTCCGAGTAAACAACGTCGAAGTCGTCCCGAAGAACAGGGTAGAGCCCCTCTCCCTGGAGGGAGCCCGTTGCCGTGCTCCCTTCTAGGGGGCGCTTGGGGCAGCGCGGAAGTATTGGGAATTGTCCCGTCCGATTCCAGACTTCGCCTGCGGTCCTCTCGCAAGCAGAAGCTCTGCTCCCCTGACCTTGGGGAACCGTTGATCCAAGCGCTCGATCACGGAACCGCTCCCGGGAGCAGGTAACGCACGCAAAGGTAAACCCAGGTAAAATGGGTCTACCCTGCAGTAAAGCATGCTAACGATGTTCAAGCAAATGTACAGGTCATTTTTTTCGATCTGTATATTTTCTATCGACCTTTATGAACAAGAACTCCCGGATGTGAATCCTACTGAAACTCTATATCCATCACCAAATGGCTATAAAATCGGCATTTATGGCTACACATCCAAGCAATCCGGGGATGATTGCAAAATGGGTTCCTGTATCCTCATAAAATCCCACCCATCAGAATGCAATGAGTTTCTCCACCCCCCATTCATCCACCCTGGGACTTTCACTGGCAGTCCAGGATATTCCACCCCACAGGGCCCCATTATCCTTTCCTGCCTATATAACAAGACACTTTAATTTAACCTCTTGCAGATTTCAATTCAAAACAAATTTTTAACTACACAAACCTCCCAGTCCTTCTTTGCCGGAGATATCAACCGCTACCACAAGACACTACACCACAGCACTACAATGCTCATGGCCTGGCAACTCTTTCTATATCTTTGAAACAAAAAGACTCACTACATAGGACCCGAACTTCTACACCTCATAACGCATAGAGGAAGGGCCGCCCTGATCTCGTTTCCCCGGGAACAGGGCAGCACTTGCCTATCACACACCAGTACTAACACTCTACAACCCGGTCCGAACGTTGTTTCAACCACAATACCCATCATAATAAATGATTTCACATCAACGATACTAAACAAAAGAAAGAAACGATCTTTCCGGTATAACAGCAGACTGGGAGTCGTTTAAATCTAAATACATACATCATATATTACAACTTATTATATAATTATATATATGTATTATATATTTAATTTTTTATATGTTATATATATATATATATATATATATTTAATATATATATGTAGTTATATTAATACAAATCTACTATCTATAATATATAATACCTTAAAATTTTATATACATATTTTTATATACTTATATATATATATATATATATATATATATATAGACATATAATATATATATAGTGTTCACATGTTTAACTTCATATGTTTATGTAATATATAATATATTATATATATATACATGTAAATATATATATATATATAGATATATATATATATATATAATATATATATAATATATATATATATTATACATAAATATACATATCTATAATATATATACTTAAAATTGTATATACATATTTTATATATATATATATATTTATATATATTATTGTATATACACATATACATTATATTAAATTATATTATATTAAATTTATTATATGTATATATATATAGATATATATATATATATATATGTATGTATGTATGTGTGGTGTGTGTGTGTGTGTGTGGTATATATATAAATAATATGTTTCACATATTGTACATGCTTAGTTTATGTATATATAATAGATTTATATATATGCAACATGTAAATTGCATATATATATTATGATATTTATATATATATAATATATATATATATATTATGGTATATATATTACATATAATATATAATATATAGATTATATATATTATATATATATATATATATTACATATATATTACATATATATTACAATATATATATATATAATATATATCTATAGATAATATATATATATATATATAATTTTATATATATATATTAAATATAGATCATATATGTACATAGGTTATATATAAATGTGTAATATATTTATATTATATTTTAAATATATACATATATATTATATATATATATGTATATATAAAATATATATTACAGTAGATATATAAGATATATATATATAGATATATATATCTATAATATATATATATATTTTATATATGAATTACATATATATTATCTAGGCCTTATTTCTACGACACTAGAATTGGCTCCTAAGGGATGTGCTTAGTTGACGACTCTGATTTTATTTTTGAATTATATAAAATATTAACCATTGTTTACTGATATGTACGATAGGAGGATAGCAGTATGTAGTTCTCGTATTACAGCTTAAAAATTACAAATAAAACGATTTAGAATACCGAAATCGCTTGAAAAGCTGGGCCCTAAGCGCCCTCCCATCATACTTTTTTCTTCGTCTCCTTCTTAAATATTTTGAATATGTCACTTTTTGTTAATTGATATTACATTACATTTAAAAAAGGAACATGATTAACGCCTTCATATTCATTTATACGTACCCAGAAGTAAGTGATATGTAGAACATAATAATAATTTTCCGTAATATTGTAACCAGTCAGACACACACACATATATATAATATATATATATATATAATATATATATATATATATATATATATATATATAATATGTACATATGTTCTATAAACAAACCATGACTCTGAGATGCTTCGCGTATCTCATTCGTCATGGGACACCTTTGGAGGCCTGAATATGCCCAAGGCTAAAACATAAAAGATATAATAAAAACAATGATGACTATTGATTAATTAAATGTTTCGCTGTTATTAAGGAAAAAATGATGGCATGATTCTGTGATTGTTAAAATAAAGAATTGCATTATATGAAGTAGAAGTACATATTTTTATTATTGCCGGTATTATTATCACCTTTAATTAAAGTATTTTGTCACTTTACGATGTGACTTTATCTCTTGATAGTTTCTCATTTGTATCGGTTTATAATGCTCATTTTTTCATACTTAGGATATGTCAAGTATTCTCGGGATTTGATGAGTTTCTTCAAGCTGATGTGTTAGAAGCTGAACGATAATCATCTCTTGGATTTTCATCTGAATCTTCACCAAAGTATTGCACGGAAACTGCAGTCAACGCCCATGTATATCCAGTAGTTAAATTCATAAAATATTCATTAGTCACATTGTTATAGCACACATCATGTTGTTATTCATAGTTTCTCTACTAAAGAAACATTATATATTTCATTGTATTAAGGAAGCTAGACAGCTTGTGATAATAAACGTGATAGATCAGTAAATTATTTTAGCCTGATTTTATATAAGGCTTTTAATTGCTCCCTTGATTCGTTGGAAAATCATGGCCCAAAATGCACCATGATTTATGTGTCTACAATAGGTAATAAATTGTAACTAAAGCTGTATTTTCATTATCCCGAGGAAATCTTAAGACATGTTTTAGACCATTCTGATGGTGGCAGCATGTAAACATGTTTCATGTAAGATGTGATCGTCCAACTAGACGGCGTTGTATCTTTTAACAGAAATAATACTCTCGTTAGCTGCCCTTGTCTACGATAACACTAAACCAAGCGTTCGCCATTCAAATCTTGTAGTGGGTAACAGATAACCGTTTTCGTGAGAAGTACCGAAGTGATCGGGACAGAGTAGGTCTGGGGCTGCATTTGGCTGAGGGCTGCCTCGTATGCTGGGCCTAACTCTCTAGTGTGTCAAATTATATTCTATCTTCATTGCTTAATCACAGTTACATGTGACCGTATAATTATTTATGATTTACGATGAACTGTTCTCATAATTATTATTAAATTGTAGAAAGCAATAATAGTATTTTGAGGATCTTTTTAGTATTTCTCCATTATTTCAAAATATTAATACAGTGTTCTGAAATTCGTGTACTGAAACTTATTTGCAATTTAAACTATTTTTATGTACAAACCTAATTCGTGATTGGTCTAATTTTTATCAAGACCGAGTCAAAGGGGGTGCCTGTCTTGCTTTTGTTTTCTAGTGCTCCAAAATTGTGCATTCTCTTACGTGATGTTTTCAAAAAAAGGGCAATACCTTGCTCGTTAGGTCTTTCAGGACGTCTAAGTCTCGAGGTTTTTGTTGTGACAGGTTAGAGAGAGCGATTTGACTCCTCCACGCAAGACGGCCTTGGCTCTTGCGTGATAACCTGTTTGTTTTGCGTACACATTTCGTTGTTGCCGCGACCCTAATTGCTTGCAATTATCTTCGTGCTCTGTATTTATTTCGGATGTGGGCAGACCTTTACCTCCCGTAGGAAAGGGCGTGTCTAGGGGGCCTTAGCGTGCCTGCCTTACGGTGCGTGTGAGTTGCCATTCTTTTGCCAGGAACTATCTCATGACTGCTGCTCTAGGAAATTATCACTATAGGAAAAACGAATATTTTTATGTTTTTGATTTGATCACGTTGTCAGCTGGTGCTGACTCGCTGAACCGAGGCCTTACCCGCCTGGTGCCGCAGCCACAGCAGTAACCTCCAGGCGACAGTTGCAAACTTCTCGCGGCTGGGCGGGGCGCGAACCACCGATCCCTCGGATGAGAGGCCGACACATTACCACTGTACTAGCCCGGTGCCTAGTACAGTGGTAGGAGCCCTCCTTTTTGACGCCTTCTGCCACCTTACCCCGTTCTATGTAAATAAGCACCTGCTAGACTGACCTGTTATATCACCCAAGCTATGGCATGACCATGGGCCATGTCATAAAACTGGCATATGCTGGAGAGTTTATGTCTTCTGAGATGGCTCTCCAGAAGATATTCACACTGAGGTGACAGTCACACACCTCTAAAATCCACAATGGCTTTAAACCCGAACAAATGACCCTATTCCTTTCGACCGAAGGCCAAAGGAAACTGAAAGATCAAGGTTTTACCCCGTCCCCTCTTCGGAAACGAAGGCAAAATGCACGGTTGTGGCTAAAAAGCTCGACAGGACATCCTCCCACGATTGTGTGAGTCCATCTGCCAAGAATGGTGCCACTGTCCTTGACATTTACAAGCCTCCTGAGTCACGAATCGTTAAGATTCGTGTCTCTGCCCCAGGGGAAGCCCAGAAGTTTCTTACACATGGGACCATGATGTTTAATACATCAGTCCCAACCTACAATATAGAACCAGAGTGCTTTATCCACATCGAACAATACCTTAACTGTTAAAGGTATGAACACAATAAACACACATGCACACATACACAGAGATGCTCTCGCTGCGGTGATAAGGTCACTTCTTCGTCCAAAGCAAGAGCATCAAATACTGCAACTGTGAGGGGTCGCACGTTGCAGTTAGCGGATCCTGCCCCAAACGGAAGGAAATACTCAGCAAAACAAACCCAGCTTAGGGAAAACAAGAACATTGCTCCTTCAACAGCCGTCACACTGCCTGCCCAGACTGGCACACCCAGACGACCCGCTCTACCTCCAGGACAACTCTGCCTCCACTCCCCAATTCACAACACATTCCCACCAAACCCAAACCCCAAAAATACAAGCCACCTTACCGTAGCTCTTGTTGCTGCTAAATACGCTAAGAAATTCGCAAACATCGTCCCCTATCATGTTACAAAGAAACAGCTTCCCACATTGTTGTCCCAGAGGAGATCTTCGAAGACGAAATTTATAACATCCTGAATATGCCACATCACAAATCACACTACTGAGGTGACAACACTAACCCAGAGCCTCATTGCTCCATACAAAGACACCTCATTTTTTTGCAACCAGCGCCAACGAAATCCAAAGAACTGCACAAAACACTTACACGTACAAAGACACCTGAACACAAACGCAAACAGATCGTATGGATGACACCATCCTTGAAGACGAGAGTAGCGGCTCCGAGACCGACGTCCAAGTCGTTCCCGAAGTCGAGGAAGAGCTCCCTCTTCCCTTGGAGGGAGCCGTTGTCGTGCTCCCTTCTAGGGGGCGCTTGGGACAACGCGGAAGTATTGGGAATTGGTCCACCCGATTTCCCTTAGACTTTTCCGCCCGTGTCCTGCTCGCAGGACCTCCCTCCCTGACCTCGAGGAACCGTCGATCGGGCATGATCACGAACCGCTAACCGGGATCATAAATTCCACGCAAGGTAAACCCAGGTAAAATGGGTCTACCCTGAGTGGCATGCTAACAATCGTTCAGGCAAATATAAGTTTGTTTGTTTTTCGATCCGTAATATTTCTTACGACTTTCTAGAACAAGAACACCCAGATGTGGTCCTACTGAATTCTATACCCATCACCAATGGCTATAGAATTCGGCACTATGGTTACACATACAGGCAATCAGGTGACGGATTGCAAAAGGAGTCCTGTATCCTCATAAAATTCACCATCACTCACGAGTTCCTCATCCTCTCTTTCAGGCACCGTGACTTCACAGCAGTCAGGTTATTCAGCACACAGGGCCCCATTATCCTTTCCACTGCGTATATAAAACCAAACACTAATTTGCCTCTTGCAACAAATTATTCAATTATACAAACCTCCCAGTCTTCTTTGCCAGAGATATCAAGCTACCCACACGACATTACACCACAGCATTACCAATGCATCCCGGTAGGCAACTCCTTTCTATTTTTAAACCAAAAACTCCACTCCATAGGATCCGATTTCTTCACCTATACCACGCTACATAAACAACAACAAAGCCGCGATTAAAGACTGTTCTTGTCATCCAAAGTATGTTGACGAGCCTTCGACACGGGTCTGGCATGCTGACCTCTAATTTAAAAAACTTACTCTGCAGTTTTTCTTGATACCACAGGCCTTAAATTAAAAATTTCTAACCAAAGTTTTCAGCACCATCTCAATGCACGTTTGGATACCTCGGGCAGTAATACTCAGCCAAGCATTTTATACACTATACCCACGACCTCCAGACTCCACACACCAGACTCACTCACTATCCATCTATGGCCGACTACTGTACGCACTTAGCTCGACACA
>NC_051411.1:20794700-20797200 GCF_015228065.2 Penaeus monodon
GCTGAATAACCCTGATGCTGTTTGAGAGTCCGGTGCCGAAGAGGCGAGAGGATGAGGAACTCGTGAGTGAGGGAATTATTGAGGATACAGGACTCCTTTTGCAATCCGTCACCTGATTGCCTGTATGTGTAACCATAGTGCCGAATTCTATAGCCATTGGTGATGGGTATAGAATTCAGTAGGACCACATCTGGGTGTTCTTGTTCTAGAAAGTCGTAAGAAATATTACGGATCGAAAAACAAACAAACTTATATTTGCCTGAACGCCTTGTTAGGCATGCCACTAGGGTAGACCCATTTTACGGGTTTTCTTGCGTGCATACATGATCCCTGTTTAGCGGTTCGTGAATTCATGCTCGCATCGGTCGGTTCCTCGAGGAGTCAGGGAGGAGTTCCTGCGAAAAAAAACAAAAAAAAAAGGGGCCCCAAAGACACAGCGGGAAGTCCTGGGAATCGAGTGGACCAATTCCCAATACTTCCGGCGTTGTCCCCCCCACCGCGCCCCCCTAGAAAGGGAGCACGACAACGGCTCCCTCCAAAGGGAAGAGGGAGCTCTTCCTCGACTTTTTCGTTCCTCAGGAACGACTTGGACGTCGGTCTCGGAGGCCGACTTACTCTCGTCTCAAAAGGATGGTTGTCATCCATAACGATCTGTTGCGTTTGTGTTCAGTTTGTCTTGTAGTGTTAAGTGTTGTGCAGTTTCTTTGGATTTCGTTTGGTGTGGTTGCAAAAAAAAATGAGGTGTCTTGTATGAGCAATGAGTGCTCTGGGTTAGTGTTTGTCACCTCAGTAGCTGTGATTTGATGTGGCATATTCAGGGATGTATAAATTGTCGTCTTCGAAGATCTCTCTGCCGGGACAACCAATGCTGGGGAAGCTGTTTCTTTGTAAACATGATAGGGACGATGTTTGTGTGTCGAATTTCTTAGCGTATTTAGCAGCAAACAAGAGCTAAGTGTAAAAGATGCTTGTATTTTTGGGTTTTGTTTTGTTTTTTTTTTTGTGTGAATGTGTTGTTGAATTGGGGAGGTGGAGGCAGAGTTGTCCTGGAGGTAGAGCGGGTCGTCTGGGTGTGCCAGTCTGGGCAGGCAGTGTGACGGCTGTTGAAGGAGCAATGTTCTTGTTTTCCCTAAGCTGGGTTGTTTTGCTCTGAGTATTTCCTTCCGTTTGGGGCAGGATCCGCTAACTTGGCCAACGTGCCACCCCTCACAGTGCAGTTATTTGATTGCTCTTTTGCATTTGGGCGGAAGAAGTGACCTTATCACCCCCCCGCCCCCCAGCGGAGGAGCATCTCTGTGTATGTGTGCATGTGTGTTTATTGTGTTCATACCTTTAACAGTTAAGGTATTGTTCGATGTGGATAAAGCACTCTGGTTCTATATTGTAGGTTGGGACTGATGTATTAAACATCATGGTCCCATGTGTAAGAAACTTCTGGGCTTCCCCTGGGGCAGAGACACGAATCTTAACGATTCGTGACTCAGGAGGCTTGTAAATGTCAAGGACAGTGGCACCATTCTTGGCAGATGGACTCACACAATCGTGGGAGGATGTCCTGTCGAGCTTTTTAGCCACAACCGTGCATTTTGCCTTCGTTTCCGAAGAGGGAGGGTAAAACTTGACTATTCAGTTTCCTTTGGCCTTCGGTCGGAAAGGAATAGGGTCATTTGTTCGGGTTTAAAGCCATTGTGGATTTTAGAGGTGTGTGACTGTCACCTCAGTGTGAATATCTTCTGGAGAGCCATCTCAGAAGACATAAACTCTCCAGCATATGCCAGTTTTATGACATGGCCCATGGTCATGCCATAGCTTGGGTGATATAACAGGTCAGTCTAGCAGGTGCTTATTTACATAGAACGGGGTAAGGTGGCAGAAGGCGTCAAAAAGGAGGGCTCCTACCACTGTACTAGGCACCGGGCTAGTACAGTGGTAATGTGTCGGCCTCTCCATCCGTAGGGATCGGTGGTTCGCGCCCGCCAGCCGCGAGAAGTTGCAACTGTCGCCTGGAGGTTACTGCTGTGGCTGGGCACCACGGCGGGTAAGGCCTCGGTTCAGCCGAGTCAGCACCAGCTGACACACGTGATCAAAATCAAAACGGAAAATATTCGTTTCCTATAGGAAATTTCCTAGAGCAGCAGTCATGAGATAGTTCCTGGCAAAAGAATGGCAACTCACACGCACCGTAAGGCAGGCACGCTAAGGCCCCCTAGACACGCCCTTTCCTACGGGAGGTAAAGGTCTGCCCACATCCGAAATAAATACAGAGCACGAAGATAATTGCAAGCAATTAGGGTCGCGGCAACAACGAAATGTGTACGCAAAACAAACAGGTTATCACGCAAGAGCCAAGGCCGTCTTGCGTGGAGGAGTCAAATCGCTCTCTCTAACCTGTCACAACAAAAACCTCGAGACTTAGACGTCCTGAAAGACCTAACGAGCAAGGTATTGCCGGAAAACATCAATGCACAATTTTGGAGCACTAGAAAACAAAAGCAAGACA
>NC_051411.1:20802200-20814700 GCF_015228065.2 Penaeus monodon
AGGAAAGGGCGTGTCTAGGGGGCCTTAGCGTGCCCTGCCTTACGGTGCGTGTGAGTTGCCATTCTTTTGCCAGGAACTATCTCATGACTGCTGCTCTAGGAAATTTCCTATAGGAAACGAATATTTTCCGTTTTGATTTTGATCACGTGTGTCAGCTGGTGCTGACTCGGACTTGAAACCGAGGCCTTAACCCGCCGTTCGTGGTGCCAGCCAATCAGCAGTAAGTAAAACCTCCAGGCGACAGTTTGCAACTTTCTTCGCGGCTATGGGGCGGGGCGCGAACCACCGCGATCCTCTCTTTTTTTTTTCTTGGGAGAATATTGACCAATGAGGCCGACACATTACCACTGTACTAGCCCGGTGCCTAGTACAGTGGTAGGAGCCCTCCTTTTTGACGCCTTCTGCCACCTTACCCCGTTCTATGTAAATAAGCACCTGCTAGACTGACCTGTTATATCACCCAAGCTATGGCATGACCATGGGCCATGTCATAAAACTGGCAATATGCTGGAGAGTTTATGTCTTCTTGAGCTGGCCAGCTCTCCAGAAGAATTACATGAGGTGGACAGTCAACACCCTCTAAAAATCCACAATGGCTTTTTTAAAACCCGAACAAAAAAGGACCCTATTTTCCTTTTCGACCGAAGGCCAAAGGAAAAAAAGGAAACTGAAAAGAGGATCAAGGTTTTTTTTTTTTTTTTTACCCCCGTCCCCTCTTCGGGGAGGAAAACCGAAGGCACAAAATGCACGGGTTGTGGCTTAAAAAGCTCGACAGGGGACATCCTCCCACGATTTTTGTTTGTGAGTCACATCTTCTGCCAAGAATGGTGGCACTGTCCTTGGACATTTAACAAGCCCTCCTTGAAGTCACGAATCGTTAACGATTCGTGTATCTGCCCAGGGGAAGCCAGAAGTTCTTACACATGGGACCATGTGTTTTAATACATCAGTTCCCCAACCTACATATAAGAACCAGAGTGCTTTATCCACCATTCGAACAAGACCTTAATGTTAAAGGTTTATGAACACAAAATATAAAACACACATGCACACAATACACAGAGATGCTCTCGCTGCGGTGGATAAGGTCACTTCTTCGCCAAATGCAAAAAAATGAGCATCAAAACTGCGAACTGTGGAGAGGGGTCGACCCCACGTTGCATACGTGTTTAGCGATCCTGCCCCAAACGGAAAGGGAAAATACTCAGCCAAAACAAAAACCCAGCCTTAGGGAAGAAAACAAGAACATTGCTCCTTCAACAGCCGTTCAACAACTGCCTTGCCCCAGACTGGCACACCCCAGGGACGACCCGATCTACCCCAGGAACAACTCTCGCCTCACCTCCCCAATTCTAAACAACCACATTCACACCAAACACAAACCCAAAAAATACAAGCCATCTTACACGTAGTAGCTCTTTGTTGCTGCTGCTTAAATTACGCTAAGGAAGGAATAGAATCGCAAACATCGTCCCTAATCATGTTACAAAAGAAACAGCTTCCCCAGCACTGTTGTTTCCCAGAGGATGATCTTCGAAGACGGACAATTTATACATCCCTGATAGCCCAACATCACAAAAATCACAGCTACTTGAGAGTGACAAAACAATAACCCAGAGCCTCATTGCTCCATACAAAAGACACCTCATTTTTGCAACCAGCACCAAACGAAATCCAAAAGAAACTGCACAAACACTTAACACTACAAAGAACACTGAACACAAACGCAAACAGATCGTATGGATGACACCATCCTTGAAGACGAGAGTAGCGGCTCCGAGACCGACGTCCAAGTCGTTCCCGAAGTCGAGGAAGAGCTCCCTCTTCCCTTGGAGGGAGCCGTTGTCGTGCTCCCTTCTAGGGGGGCGCTTGGGACAACGCGGAAGTATTGGGAATTGGTCCACCGATTCCCAGGACTTCCGCCCTGTGTCCTGCTCGCAGGACTCCCTCCCTGACCTCGAGGAACCGTCGATCGAGGCATGATCACGAAACCGCTACCGGGATCAGGTAATGCCACGCAAGGTAAACCCAGGTAAAATGGGTCTACCCTGAGTGGCATGCTAACAATCGTTCAGGCAAATATAAGTTTGTTTGTTTTTCGATCCGTAATATTTCTTACGACTTTCTAGAACAAGAACACCCAGATGTGGTCCTACTGAATTCTATACCCATCACCAATGGCTATAGAATTCGGCACTATGGTTACACATACAGGCAATCAGGTGACGGATTGCAAAAGGAGTCCTGTATCCTCATAAAATTCACCATCACTCACGAGTTCCTCATCCTCTCTTTCAGGCACCGTGACTTCACAGCAGTCAGGTTATTCAGCACACAGGGCCCCATTATCCTTTCCACTGCGTATATAAAACCAAACACTAATTTGCCTCTTGCAACAAATTATTCAATTATACAAACCTCCCAGTCTTCTTTGCCAGAGATATCAAGCTACCCACACGACATTACACCACAGCATTACCAATGCACACGGTAGGCAACTCCTTTCTATTTTTTAAACCAAAAGACTCCACTACATAGGATCCGATTTCTTCACCTCATACACACCCAGAGGAAGGGGTTTTCGGGAAAGGACAGTACTTGCCTACCATACACACCTACAAACCGGGTCCGAACGTTGTTTCAGACCAATACCCCATCATACATTAAAATTACCACAATCAACCAAAGACGATCTTTCCGTATAAACAAGCGACTGGGAGTCGTTTAAATCAAAATTAAATTATCAAGAACATTTAATTTAATATTAATCGAGCTTGATACAAACAATAGATGGGCATTGAAGTACATCTTTCACTCCATCGCCTCAATTAGCTGAGCAC
The DNA here is from genome assembly GCF_015228065.2 of Penaeus monodon. Lineage (NCBI taxonomy): Eukaryota > Metazoa > Arthropoda > Malacostraca > Decapoda > Penaeidae > Penaeus > Penaeus monodon. The sequence goes on from NC_051411.1 coordinate 20,805,041, forward strand.
ATCCCAAGGTATCAGTGTAAAACTTAGTATATTCATTTCAGACATCTGAAAGGACAGTACAACGTCTCATGACCTGTTCGAAGGCGTTTTACTCAAAATTTAAACAGATTAAACCAGTTCGATGGGACTTATCTATTCTAGATATCCATCGATGTCTTGATAAGAACCGACAAAAATATTGGAAGATTTAGTTAAAAAGTAGAATAAAAAAGGAGAGTTCACATCCACGGAAATTTTGGCCAAAAATCCAACAAACTTAAAGGTAGTAAACAATACCTACCCCTTCTCCCACATCATTTAATAACGTAAAAGTTTCAGATCCAGTAGATGTCATAAAAAATTTAAGAACACTGGCCAAAGATTACTACCATCACCTCCCCCCATCCCTGTTCACTGACAGAATACAGGAAATTGATACTTGTAGTCAAGAGAACAGGGTAGATAGAAACTAACCAGAGCAATTATCCGGACTGGGATAGGTGGACGACACTGCGAACTCACAGCCCCAGCTCGTGTGAGGAAGTAAAAGAAAAAAATAGAGGTTTCCTCGCTAGGCTCCAGGTCCTATTCACCTGGGACAACCTTATACAAGCTTTGACTGACTTTACAAACGCCTTCTCTTGCCTCACCGGCTCTGTTTCCTCTCCTTTCTAAAACTGCTTTAGTGGCCTTCATTCCTAAGCTCACAAAAGACCCCCTATTATTTCTACTTGAGACATTAGGCAATAAATTTTCGAAAAAATCATAAAAGGCTCAACTAAGGTGAGTCTCTGGAAGACCACACCTTCTCTCACACAAACAATTCGGCTTTCGTACGCCATCGTTCGACATCAGCACAAAACTACATTAAACAACAAAACCGCAAACTACAGAAACAACAAATACCGGCGACTAAAGACTGTCATTGTCACAAAAGATGTTAAGCAAGCCTTTGACACGGTCTGGCATGCTTGCCTCGAGGACAAGAACTGTGCCACTAAATTTTACATCCACCTTTGATTTTAAAAATTCTCTGCAGTTGTTCTGATGACGCAGATTAAAATTAAAATTCTCAATAATAAGTTTCAGGCACCATTTTCAACGCACACTGAATACCTAAGGGCAGAATAGTGCAGGCCCAAACACTCTATAATTATACACCAAATGATCTTACAGACCCCCACACACACACAGGACTCATTCACTATCCTCTGTGCGGACGGACTACACCCACTTAGCTCGACACAAGAGCTTTCAGGTGTTCAGCGAATTAATAAAACAAATTCGACACCGTCCGAGAATGGGGACCATAAATGGCGTGTATCAAAGACCTAATGCAACAAAAACAAAAGTTCTCTTTGTAAGCCACAAAAACTTCTCCTTACGATATTTACCTCAACCACATTCGATAGATTACAAGCACCGCTCCAAATCAGATCCTCTTGTACATTCCTTGGTTTAACTTATACCTACTTAGAATTACACTTGCATATCAATACATGCTGCCTTGGGAAGAAAACTATGGAGCTGATCTATCAAAACACTGATTAAACCCCCTCTCCTCATATACACACCACTTGCAATCACATAAACAGCATACAACTAACAAGCCCAAAAACTCCAGCTTGTTCAGAATAAAGTACTCCAGATGGATTATATATGGTAGATTGGGATCTATTATTACAACATCTGAATCACGAGGAAGCTTCTCTGCTTCCTTCTGACATTGAGTGGAGTGGTTGGTCTGTAAACAGACCGACACACTCCGTGCTTGGCATACCGACTAGCTGGATAGACTCACAACCATCTTTTCATTCCGTGATGGAGGACTGGGGATTAGGCCATGGGACTCTTTTTCTTTGGCATTGGACAAAGAAGTGAATGCAAGTTTTTTAGGCTTGGCCTCAGCATTTGAAAACACCTCCTACGCTTCATTTTCACCTTTCCCCTTCCCCTATCCCTTGTTTTGTTCAGTTGTTGTTTGGTTGTGTTCTCTCATTAGTTTTTTTAACGTAGTTTATTTTCTTCTGGTTTGTTTGTAACCTATTATGTCCTAAAGTTACCCTCCCCTTTGCCACAGCCGTCACATCCCTGCTTTAATTACTTTCACCTAGTCAAAACTGATGCTACGTGACGTTCATAACCTTACCATCACTATCTTCATTATCTTTGCCATAGAAGAACCCAACATCCTATATACTTACACCTACCATCCCAATGGGTTCAGGTTTCGGCATGGGACACTTGCTGCTAGTACTCGTGGCCAGGACCATAAATCCTTTGTCGCAAGGATTTATGGGAGCCAAGGAAAGAAGTGTCAACAGCCAGTGGCGGTGACATCTAATTGTTTATGTGGCGCCAGGGCCGCAGGCGAATGGCAGCCTGATTAGCTGACCACGAGCTTAAAACCGGCTTCAACGGCATAGGTTAGCCGAGAGGGATAGCCTGGAGTCATGGTCAGGAGGACCGTGCCCAGGAGCAAACCACAGTTGCGCATTCTCATTCGCTATAACGGGGGTGGTCCCGGGCCGCGCGTCTCCAACCCACTTCCCACGAGAAACGCCGTGGACGCGCGACCTCCAGTGTGGGCACTGGTTTATACTTTTTACGAAACGACTTTGTGTAGGCAGGAGACAGGACTCTAGCGCGAGTTCTGACCCCTAGACGTTTCCCCACAGTGTAAGTTCCCTCTAAAGCTGAAGCTTCGAACAATGCCTACCTATTGGTAAGAGCCTTGGAGATGCAGCGAAAAATCTGGTTGAAATCTGGGCTGCCAGAGCACAGGGCACGCTTATCATGCCAACGAACAAGTACCCTGAATTTCCTGCACGAAACTAAGGAGCTAACGGATGGGAGGAAAGTGTCCTCGCCATTGAATCTTTACAATAGGAGAGTCAGATGGTGCTACTTGGACTTCTCTCTATCATATGAGTGGATGTGATCACATCACAGCCCAAGGTCGTGGATGCCTTCCCGAATATCGAAAGGGAAGAGCCCAACCAGGCAATTCCTGGTGACCTTGAAAAGAACCCTAACACTAAGATAGCTGCAGGGCAAGCCTAAATGTAGTGTCTGTAGCAAGGCACATAACAGGAGGTCTGCCTTAAGGACACAAGGAAGGCCAAAGGGACACAAAAGCCAAAATCCAACCTTAGACCAGGGCATTCATGCCTGGAGCCGGCCTGCTCTGCTAGGAAAGAAGCGGCCCTCAGGCGAACAGAGGTTGGCTTAAAAGCGACTTCTTGTGCCGAGGGCCTCTGCTCCCCTAGGCACCCATGTCTGGGACAGGAACAAAAGTAGACAAAGAATTCCCCGACCTCCTAAGAGGAAAGGAAGCCCTCACAGCCAACACCGGAGATCTCCAATAAAAAATGAGTTTCCACCTTTCTAGATCGTAGAAAACGAACCACCAGGAATAAGTTCAAAGAACACTGTAAAAGCCTCCCCAAGAGACGACAATCTCTTTCCCCCTTTGACGGGAAGATATGATGCTGTAGTCACTGCAGTAGCAACAGTGAGTCGAGTGTAGGAGGCGTGGGAAGGCAGCACATTCGCCATTACAGCAATGACCAGGACTGTTGAGTCCTGAAGGAAGGAAGTGAAAGAGTCAAACAGGCCCCAACCCTCACGCCAGGGACAAGATCCTCTCCCACTCCCAACCCGTGGCCATACCCACACAGGCAGAGCCCCAGAACAGTCTGAATCTGTGCAGCCAGTGCCAGAACAGTTGCTCTTACTCGGGTAAATCAGCAAAGAGAAAAGATACACAGACAGGAGCATGAAGTGAGAAAAAATCATAACTCACAAAAGTAGAGCTACCAAAGGCTCTCCACTTGCCATTGGACCCACGGTTAGCCTGGACAAAAATAGATGAAGATCCCTCAACCAGCGAGGACTTCACAATGGAGTTGTCAGACTCTGCACAACTGATCTAAAACCGAATATGAAAGACGTCTCTGATGTACTACCACCAAGTACATCATGAGCAATCTAAGCCTACTTACAATTGGAAAACATACTGTGGCTTCAATACAAAGAATGCCATCCATGCAATAGTTGCCACAAGGAAACACTGACATTGTCATTGTCTTAAGACATTAATAGAAGGGGACTGTTCGCGTCTTAGGGTTATCATGTCTTCATACTGCCAAGCATAGCTGGCAAAAGAGGCATGTAACCCGTGCTCAGAGCAGCAATCCTTGCTCCGCAGTAGCTGAGCCACCACACTGTGGAGAGGAAGTTGACTCTTGGCCGTTGAGATTCACCTGCTGGGGGGCCCATAAAGTGTACAATGTGTACAGCAAGCCAGCTGTAGGAGCTTAGGACATCACCCAGGTTCTGTGCTACTGCAGCACAAGACAAGTAAATCATTTAAGGGAGACTCAATGCACATACACAAAATCTGAGCTCCCTGCAGTGGCACGGATGAGCAGGCCATCCACATAGCCACTGCTTGAAGACTTTCCCCGAGATCACTCTTTCATTAGCCAAGAGCCAACGCATGTCAGAGGAGGTGTCCTAGACCTCACCTTGTCCACTCGGTTTGGGTGGGAGAGAATTAATGGGGTGTCATGACACTGTCACACGTGGACCTTATGTACGTTACTTACCCTCATGGAGTTGGCCCAGCCCCAAATTGCCAATCCAAATCAAAGATGGAAAACGACAAGGCCAATGGCAGCCTTTCAGCATGCCTTGGCCCATTGTCTTAGGAAGCACTGATCCCCCACGGACTGTGAAAACGTGGGAAATGTTTTGAAGCAGACTTATCCAGTGCCATAAATCAAGCAGCTCTCACAGTAAAGCCTTAAAACTTGGCCATGGTCCTGGATATAAAGACGCCACGTATTTAATAATGAGAGAAGGAAGTCAACCACAGAGTGAAACATGTATAGAAAACATTTCTGAAGGCAAGAACCCCTGGACCAACCTAGCCCTCCTAGGGAAGCAGTCCATAGGAGATCTGTAGTAGCAAGGGTCAGGCGAGCTACCAGCTGTCAGCCCGAGGTGCACATGACCGACCCTCCAATCAGAAGCAAACAAACTGGGCAGAATTTATTGCGAGAACAAGAGTGGCAACAGTTTCTGCCGGCTGAATTTAGGCAAAACAAAAAGTATAAAACCATGCAGATTGACGATATGAGAGGAGACAGGTAGCCGCTCGCTGAACCCGGTAAACTTCAGTGTTATCGTCTCTCTGAGGGAACTAAGACAAAAAATCTAATAAAACAGTTCTGCAAGCACCAGGTTTGATGGGCTCTCGTACCCCATCATTTTCCACCTAGGAATAGCAGGTGAGATTGCATTCCTGCAACTCATCAACAAAGTACTGGGAAAAATCCACTCTTACCCAGAGCAGAGAGGGCCATCATAGTTCCCATCGCAAAACCAAGGAGCCAAGGAAGTACCACCCCATCTCCTCTCAGCGCTGGGCAAGACAGCCGAGCAAATGGCACTAAGTGACTCCATGGAAAAATGGAAACCGCCACATGAACACTCCATGGGTCATAGGGGCAGGAGCTCAGCGCACAAGCATAACACGCTATTAAGCACAATCAGCACTGGTCACTTATGTGGTAGTATTCCTAGACATGGAGAAAGCTTTGGAATTAGCAAATCCTCTTGCTATGCAGGAGAGCTGATCCGGGAAGGGAATCAGTGAAAGTTCCTGGCTTGGATAGCGGACTATTTCAGGAACAGCACAGCCACAAGTCAGATCCAAGGTTCACCTATCACAGCATATGCCACTAGAAATGGAACACTCAGGGTGGGGTCCTCAGACCAGGCCCATTTTCAAACACCTAATGTCCAGCATCCTCAACATACACAGGGGGTGGAGATTAAGAGAAAAATGGAGACAGTTCAAAATGAAGCGTGCAGGATCATTCGGGGCCCAAAGGTGAAGAAGGCCCTCAACTCATCATGGAGGCAAACCTTCTCCCTTGACTCACAAATGATGCAATGGCAGCTGACTTTCAAAGGTCATGTAGGCACCAGAATAACACAAACACGAGACAAAAAATACTCAGATGCCTATAGAACAAATCCATGCAAACACTCCTGGCTGTCTCACATAGCCCGGATGTTGATACGCTATCAGCTCAAAGAAACAACTACTTGCCAAGGGCATAGGACTCCCCCACCGACGTTATGAAGCCCCGGCCGTGGGCACAAACTTGATCGAGTCTCTGTTATGAGGGCTTGTCAAGGAAAGAAATCACACATCATGCCTAGTCTAGAGGAGAAGCCGAGAGGGTCATTGCAGCCATCACTCCTCCAGGTAGTAGAACCTACTTCACGGATAGATCAGTCGATCCCTTAAGCCACACTGCAGGCGCCGGCTTCGCAGCAAGGGATGCCACACAATCCATGAGAGTAACAGACAACACCTCGCTAAAGGCAGAGCAGTTACGATCAGGGAGCCCTAGCCCCAAGCGTCCTTGAGGAAGGACAGGTCGGCATACATACAGACTCCAGGGCAGCCATTGACTGTCTACAGCAAAGCTTACTCAACGACATATACCTCCCGACCACTGTGCTTACCATAGCGGAGAGGATTCTTACTCGGGGTAGAATAATAATTATAAACTGGGTCCCCAGCCACATAGGCATCAGAGGGAATTAGCTTGCTGACATTGGCAGGGGTATGCCCCCAAATCCCATGATCATAAAACGAGCGAAAAATCTTAAGGTTTAGAAGTGTAACGCCCACAGCTCGTGCCTTCCTCCTGCAAGCTCACAGAGAGAAAAACGAGAGATCCTGCCCGCGGCCAGATGTACTCCGACGCCACAGCTATGAGCCACTGGCACTTCTGCGAAGGAATCAGAGGTACCGAAGTCATTCTTTCACAGAATCAGACTAGGTTCTATTGCACATGGCAGATCTTAGAGACAAACGATTATGCAGACAGGTGTTGCATGCATTATAGCGAGCCGAACGCCACGCTGGTACGTTACATTAGAAGTCAACAACAGCCGCCGGGCTGATAGAGAGATTGTACCGCATGCTTACATCATGGGTGTTGACGGTAGGAGCGCCTGCTGGCAATCCACCACCACCTCACCTTTCAAGTGCACAATCGCAAAGAGCTGGCATCTTGTCGCCGCAAGTGAAACAGGGCGGAGAAGTAGAGGTTTCACAAGACGCGCCAGAGCTGACGATGTAGCAAAAGCTAATACAATATATCTCGTCAGTATGTGTAAAGAGGATGTCCACTGCCACCATCCATTTAGTTAACGTGTGGGAACGTAGTTTGTAAGGGAGAGGATGATGGTGTAGAAGACAAGTGTAAGGAAAGGAGCGTTAGTGTAAATGTAGTATGTGTGTAGTGTATGTGTTTGGTGCGAGAATATATAGGTTGGTAAACGTGAGGTGAGCCGAGGAGAGACACGTGTGTATATGCAATTAAGCAAATAATCACTTTGATTAGAAAAAAAAAAAAAATTAAAAAAAAAATTAAAAAAAAATAAAATAAATAAATAAATAAATACTATATATTCGATATATAATATATATATAGATATATATATATTATATATATATATATATATATCACTGGGTTAAGTTCGGGCGTTGGTAAAACTATGCATACATAAAACAGTTTATTCCAAAATAAAAGAAAGACGAACAGACAATAAAACGCAAAAAAACGGTAAAAGCAAACAAACACTAAGACACAAATAAAACGAACACAGGTAAATACAAAGTTAAAACAAAAGCAACTTTAATAACATTAAAATAAAACGATGAAACGTAAAAGTACGCAATAAAACCAAACGGTAAAACAATACAATGAAAATAAATCGTGAACGATAAAAGAGTACAATAAATAAGACACACGAACATGAAATAAAACCCGAAGAATATCAAGCACCGGTCAGCTTGTGTCACTTTGGTCGAATAAACACCTTACAACATTTCTTTTGCTTCCCCTTATTACAACCCTGCGCCAGGGAAAGCCCATTCCGGGGTTTCTCTGACTCGACGAGGCAGACCACTAGCACCCCCCCTTGTGTGTCCTTGCTTCCCACGTCGCCTTGTAGGCAGGAAAAGGTGCTAATAATGGTTCTTTCTTTAATTACTAACAGATATCTTAAATCACAAAAATGTTATTAAAATCTTGAAATTTAATAGCTTTAAAAAATCATAGGCTCAAGATAATTGATTTAAAATATTAATAGACTTAAAATGAACCATGATAAAATACTAAAATATTAAGAACACATCAAATACGCTTGATAGATTTAAATAAAACAAATAAAAAGTAATAATTAAAATGATTCAGTTTTAAGAATTCCATAATCGATGATATGTATATATATTAATCTTAAAATATAAAATAAGACTACTTTGGTGCTTTTATCTTCGGGAAGGCACAGTGGATAAAACAATATAAAAAAAAGTTATTTATTTGATAACCCCCCCCCCAAAAAAAAAAAATAAATAATAATAATAATAAATAAATAAATACTTGGCAACAGTCATCGTGGGCGTGGCATGTACGCGGCATCCTCCTCACTTGTGAGATAAACTTTGGTTTCTCGGGTCCTAGAGGTGATGTTGCCGGCCGGAAGAGGTTGTTCATTGTAGACAAGGGTTGCATGGGAAGGTTTTGATACAGAATAGCCCCTCCACAACCGCCATCGGAAAGCAGGGCAAAAAACACAAAATTTACGCCATGCACGGCTCCTCCAAGGTGGAAGTGTTGCCACCTTCAGCCTCACTAAACTTTTTTTTCCATTCTTGGGAGAGTTGGAGGTGAAGGAGATGAGATTGTAATATCTCCTAGAGTGATACGTTATGTCTGCGAGGAGATCACTTCAAACGACGCGAAGGGGGGGGGGGGAATTGAATTGCACGAGAAAGTGCGGATTCTAGGAATTTATTTGTGTGCATATTGTATGTGTATGGGGTATGTATATATTTATATATATATTGTATATATATATATATATATTAATTATATATATTATAATATATATGCGATTTATAGAGTATATATATATATATATATATACTAATATTACTATATATGCTTATTATATAATTTTTTGTATATATATAGATTATAATATACAATATAAATATATTATATATATATATATATATATATATATATATATATATATATATATATATATTTAAATATATATATATATATATTGTAAAAGGCTATATTCATTCCTTCCTACCATTGTGAGCAGAGGGGTTAGTTATACTTGTTAACGGCATTCACTCTTTAGTTCTGAGAGTTGACACACGCGTATAAGAAACACACGTGAGACATGTCTAGTTAGTTAGTTTAGGGTATGCGGTATGCGGTCGCAGTCCAGCTGCCCGGAGGGAGAGGCGGAGCTGCCCTTACCGCTGCGGGTTCGATGGCGAGAACTCCGGTCAACGAGTGAGATATAAGATGTGACCTCCGCCTCGCTGAGCAGGTGGTTCTTTTATTTGGGCTTTGGCTCGCAGTGGTCACACTGGTAACAGAATAGAATTATGCACATCCTATATTGTCGGCCACCTACTTGAGCCTCGCTCGTGGTGCATCTTCGTGGTTGCTCGTCCATGTTGTCTTCATCATCGTGGTCCTCGGTCGTAATCTGCTCAGTCCTCGATGTCCAACGTTCCTCGAATAGGTCTCGCCAGGTCCTCCTTGACTTCAGTTCGTCTAGACCCCTCAT
>NC_051411.1:20819700-20826753 GCF_015228065.2 Penaeus monodon
TATAAATATATATACTATATATATAATATATATATAATATCATATATATATATAATATATGTGTGTGTGTGTGTGTGTGTTCGTGTGTGTGTGTGTCTATATATATATATATACTATATATATTATATATTATATATATACTATATATATATATGTATATACAAATGTATATGCATACTGATGTATTATGTAATAAGTCAGCAAAGTTTGATATGCATTACCCAAGAACACTGCATCATGATAACGCTGTTGTTTCTTAAAGTGTACTGGACAAATGCTTCACATTGTATGAAAAATCATCAACCATTCAGTTTGATGCAAGGGAAATATATTTCCATGCATTAAACTGATAATAAAAAGTATCTGGCCACATTTTTCTGAGCCACTTCTTGTTATGGACTATTATATGTTATTATTGATTATATCTGATATTGCACGTTTTATTGCCTGGGGGACCATGGGCGTCTGTATCTAAGTTATGAAGCTGGATAGACCCTACATCCTAGCAAGGAGAGCCTGGGGACAAGGCCAGTGATCCTGGCGTAGAGCTGACTCGGCGGAGAACGGGCACCATACTGAACGACCATACAATGGCGGAGGATTTTGGTCGCCGTGCGATCGAGGCCCATCTCAGGCGACGTAACAGCGGCAATTAGCCCACCAAGCCTGTAGAAATACTAGAACTGCGGAAAGACCTTATTCTAATTTCCAAAAACTAAATAAGGAAATTTATTTATTTCCTTATTTTTAGCAGCAATAGGTTTGAAACATAGTTTCAAACGTTCTCTCTCTCTTCATTTCCCTTGTTTCTTCCAATCTTATTGCTTATCTACAACTTTTTATTTTCTATCCTGCTGCCCCCCCCCCCCCAAAAAAAAAAAAAAAAAAAAAAAAAAAAAAAAAAAAAAAATATATATATATATAGATATATATATATATATTATATCTATATTATATATATATATATATATGGAAAGGGCGAAAAGTTATGGATGAACAAAAATGATTGTACGACTATTGAAAGAGATCCCGTCTATTCAGTCCGCATACTAGGTGAAGTGTGAACGAGGCGAATGAGTTGTGTGTATGAATTTCTAGACCATAGGAGAGCTAATTAATACTAACTATGTCTGAGATACTTACTTAATATACACGAATGGAAAGCCACTCAGGACTTTATAAAAAAAAACTACATTAGACGTATAGGGAAAAAAGGATAGTGGACGCGCGAATTGTGCAAATGAATTGTTCAGGAATAACCCAGTGAACCAACGAACAAAAGAGGAATGAGAAACAAGAGCAAGAACGATGAAATAATTTGTGCTATACGTAATGATGAAAAATAGAGGAACATGCGAAATTAGAGTACAAGAAAATAGGATGCGGATGGAAAAAAAAAAGAAAAAAGAAAAGTGGCAGCTCGCATGTATGATGCGAACGCCCCCCACCAGGTGAGTGGCGATACTCTTGGCTTGACGAGCAAACGCTACTGTGAGGGACTGCCTGTAGAACCCTCGCCTTCGTCGTCGCTGTTCGTTAATTAAACACCTCGTAAGGAAACTTTATTATAGAGAGAGACTGGTCCAACCGTGAAACAAAAGTATTTTAAAATGAAATAGGATAATAGTGGCCAATACGCCTCATCGATACCGGTCTCTCTGCTCATCTCTCAGGACCTGGGCGTGTCGACGTCGCCACCGTCGCCCGCAGCACCGGCAACAAGACCCGGGTTTTCGCCTAGCTTGGCGAAACATCGAGCACTGGCAACAGATCACAGCTCTCGACAAGGGTGGGGGACACCCCTGTCCATCCCCCGAGGAGTCGAATTCTGTGCTCACCGGCTTCGGCATAGGACAAAGCGGTAGGAGAAAAACGAGAGTGTATGCGAAAGCCCTCTTTGGAATAGTAACCGCATGAGACATTTGCAGCGTCGGCTCTTATCGTTTAAATTCTTTATTTCGAGCGTATGAATGGTAATTATATCGTATTGTTGGTCTGGTGTGTATGCGTGTGGGGGCGCTGGTATTATCTACGGGCCAATACCGCCAGCGTGCTGAATTTATAGGTTTATCGGTTGATATAGTTTGTATGTTTTGATTTATAAAGTTATCAATATATGACCTATGATAATAAATTAGAAATATCGCGATTCTGTTTGCTTTTACCCATATTCATTCTGGCAAAAGAAGGGATAGAAGATCTAGAGAGGCTGATAATAATCAAGTGAATGATTAATTCATTATTGGCCCTATCATATATATATATATATTATATATATATACTATATATAATACTATAATAATAATAATAATAAATAATAATAATAATAATAATAATAATAATTAATAATAATAATAATAATATTTATGATTATGATGATGGTGATAATAATGATAATTAATAAACAACTAAAGAAAATAAAATGATAAGATAATAAAGTGAATATAGTGATGTTGATAGTAAGATAATAACAAGAATGATAATCGTATTAGTAATAATCATTAATAATAACAATAACAATAACAATAACAATAAGATAACAATAACAAATAACAATAACAATAACAATAAAATAAACAATAACAATAAACGATAAAATAACAATAACAATAACAATAACAAGACAAATTAACAATAACAATACAATAACAATACACAATCACAATAAAACAATAACAATAACAATTAACAACTACTACTACTACTAATAATAATATTGATAATAATATTGATAATAATATTGATAATAATTATGATAATTTATATAATAATAATAATAATAATAATAATAATAAAAAAAAAGAAAAAAATTACAATAATAATGATAATGGCAATAATAATGATAATAATTATAATGCTAATAATAATAATGCTAAGACGATTAGGATAATAATAATGATAATGATGATGTGAATGATAATGCTAATGATGATGGATAACGTGATGAGGATAGAATGATTAACTGATAAATAAAAGTAATACAACCATGATAATGATAATGAGATGATGATAACGATAATACATGATGATGGTAATGCGTAATGATAGTAATGGTAATTAATCACAATGATAATAATCATAATGATTGCGAGTAATGATGCTAATTAATTATAAGATAATGATGAATAATACGGATGATAATGTAATGATGGGTGATAATAATGACGAGGATATGATAATGATAATGATGATTAATACGGATGACAATGTATTAATGAAATGTGGTCGATAATTATGATGTAATATGATGACGATAATGATAAGGGGTGTATGATAACAAGCTGATAATACTGATGATAATAATTATAACGATAATGATGATAATACGGATGATAATGTAATGATGTGATAATCATGACGATGAAATGATACTGATAATGATGATAATAAGGATGACAATGGATAATGATAATGATGGGAGAATTATGAGATAATTAATGAGACGGATGCTGATAACGGTGATGATAAACCAATGATATAATAATATGATAAAATAATGACAATAATAATATAACAGTTAATGATAATTATCACAATAATGATGATAATGATGATGTGATGTTGATGATGATGATGGATGATGATGAGATGATGATGATTGATGATGATGATGATGATGATGATGATGATGATGTGATGATGGTGATGATGATAATAATCTAATAGTAATAATAAAATAATAATAATAATAATAATAATAATAATTAATAATAATAATAACATGACTATAAAATAATAATGGATAATAATTATTATATATGAGGATGATGGGCAGGACCTCGGTTCCTGCAGGTGGCGCCGCGCTCGAGTGATGCCTTGCTTTCTACTTCGGGCCATCGGGCAGGATTGGGACTCGCGCGCTGGGAGACCGGTCCTCGGGGTTTCCCCAAATTATTATCTTATAATGTGATCTTATTATCTTTATTATTATTTATCACCATCCTGCCATTCTCCACCACACCATCGCGCATCGCCCTGCTATTTTTCGACCATCATAATGCTATTCATCACGTGCCACCCCTCTGCCACACCATCCCTGCCATCCACACAGCATACCCCACCATGACTTCGGGGCCTCTCCCCCCGTGCCACCTGCCTATCCCCCCATCCACGGGCTTCTCTCGAGAACCACTGGGGGTCGAGATAGTGAGAACTTTCAGTAAAGAAAATCCTTAACCGTGATTTGATAACTGTGTGGTCTCATCTACTTCACGGTTTATTTTTTTATTGATGAGCGAAAAGGATCTGCATTTTTCGTTTTCCAGACAACGTCCCTCTGCCATGCTTCATTGTTCATTGGCTAGTTATTGGCAAAATTAAGCGAGTATCCGGAAGATATCACAAGCTGCCAGCCGATGCAAGTTTGGTCATTTTCGGCGAAGCAATCATGTTAGTATAGAATTCTTATCATTCTTTTAAAATACAAGAGGACACGAAAAAACGGAGTGGAAGAGCTAACAGATAGTAACAACCACGAAAAAATCCGCTTGTCTTCAGAGACTACAATGATCCCCTTCTTCTATAATTCAGCAACAAGAAACTTTAAAAAAAACCCTTTTCTGTACACCATTCGGACAGCATGCTACCCTTCATTCTATTAATTCACTACAGCACCAAGCTCAATACCATCAAAGCTTCGCTCAACTAATGGTGTCCGAGAAAAAGCAACTTGACCGCGTCGGATCTCGACAAGCAGGGTTCCAATGCACGTCCAGCCTTCCATTCATTCTTGCTTGAAACCACATAAAAAACAACATATTATATATATATATATTATATATATATATAAAATATATATATAATATATATATATATATATATATATATATATATATAATATATAATATATATATAATATATATATATAAAATATATATATATATGTTATTATATGTATGTATGTATGTATATATATATATATATATAATATATATAATATATATATATATATATATATTTTAACACACACACACAACCACACACACACACCACACACACACACACACACACACCCCACCACACACACACACACACACACACACAAACCCCACACAACACACACACACACCCCACACACACACCCCACACACACAACACACACACACACACACACATATATATATATATTTTATATATATATAAAATATATATAAATATATAATTTTAATTTTATAAAACTATATATTATTATATATTAATAATAATTATATATTTTATATATAGAAAGATTTTTATTATGTTATATATAATATATAAAATAATATATATATATATATATATAATATTATATATAAAAATATATATGTATTTTAAAATTAATAAAGGTATGTTATATGGGAAATTTTTCACATTAAAAAACAAAAAATAAAATATAAAAAATAAAACAAAACAAAAACCCAAAAAAAACATATATATAGTGGGATGATTATTATATATAATTAAAAAAAAAAAAAACCCAAAAAAAAAAAAATATATATATATATATATATAATTTATATATATATATATATATATATATAATATATATATATATAATATTTGTTGTTTGTTTTTTTGTTTTTTGTTTTGTTTTATTTTTTTGTGTGTGTGTGTGGGTGTGTTGGTGTGGTGTGTGTGTGTGTGTGTGTTGTTTTCTTTTTTTATTTTTTGTTGTTTGGTGTTTTGTGTGTTTGTGTGTGTGTGTGTGTGTGTGTGTGGTGTGGTGTGTGTATGTATGTATACATATACATACCCTACATACAAAAATATATATATATAATATTTATATATAAAATTAAAATAAAAAACCCACACACACACACACACACACACACACACACAACACACACACACACACACACAAAACACACACAGCATCAATCATTATTAGTTTCCCCCTCTAGTAATTTGGTTGTAGTCCATGTTTCTGACCATTGGTTAAAGATTTTTCTTTTAAACATAATCGCAAGGGGCCTCTTAGCATGTACTGTGTCTGCCGAAGGGGGCTCCAGCCAGACTGATGCGTCGCTTAATTGCCTCTTTGCTAGATGTGTTTTTCTGTACGATATATATACTTGTTCCCCCAGCGCTTCACCTTGTACATGTATCTGTTCGAACTGAACTTACTGTGAACATGATCTTAGTCTTTTTCTTGTTCATCTTAAGTCCGATTTTTTAGACTTTCTCTATTTAGATCGTTTATTAGTTGCTGCATTTCATGTCAGTTTCACTGAAGAGAAAATATCATCTGCAATTCTTAGATTGTTTAGGTATTCGTCTCCTGTTTTGATATCCTTTCCGTTCCATTCTATTTTTTTTTATATTTTCCCCAAGACAAGCTGTAAATTGATTTGGTAAGATGGTAACGCCCTGTCTAACACCTTTTTAAAATGGTATTGTGTCGGTTTCCGGTGGGGCTGATGGTGCTGTCCCATCTTTGTACTACAAAACACCTCCTCTATCGTTGTCTTCGGATAGCTTCTAGTACTGCTGGTATTTGTACAGAGCAAATGCCTTTTCGTAATCGATGAATGCCATACACAGTGGTTACCTATATTTGTCATTTTTTCTTTTATTTTGGGTGAGCGGTGGATGTGGTCTGTTGTGAGATTTCCCCTGCGAAAGCCTGCTTGTTCTCTAGGCTGTTAGAATCCAGACGGTCAGAGATGCGAGTTGTGATGACTTTTGTGAATAATTTGTAAGTTTTAAAAATGAAAGGAAAAGCTTATTGGTCGGTAGTTTTTTAGATCCTTTCGTCTCTTTTTTATGTATCAAAATAAATGTTGCATTTTTTTCCCGGCTTTCGGAGTTTTTCCCGTTGATAAGCCACTTGTTAAAAGATGGTATATAGTGTTGCAATTTCTCTGCATTTTATAAGGTCTTACTAATTCCGTCTCCGGTGTTTACCTCTCTTCATCCTTTAAAGACTTTTTATTCTTCTGTTGGATGTAGGTACGCTCTACTTACCGCATTCGCTCTATTCGTGGTGTCATTAGTTTTATAGATCCCTGTAAAGCTCCCCTACCATGACATTTTAAAGCACTTTAGTTATTAAAATAAAAAAATTAAAAAATA
>NC_051411.1:20826853-20836853 GCF_015228065.2 Penaeus monodon
AGATAAATACCCACAAATGCTTGATAGATTTAAATAAAACAAATAAAAAGTAATAATTAAAATGATTCAGTTTTAAGAATTCCATAATCGATAATATGTATATATATAAATCTTAAAATATAAAATAAGACTACTTTGGTGCTTTTATCTTCGGGAAGGCACAGTGGATAAAACAATATAAAAAAAAGTTATTTATTTGATAACCCCCCCCCCAAAAAAAAATAATAATAATAATAATAATAAATAAATAAATACTTGGCAACAGTCATCGTGGGCGTGGCATGTGCGCGGCATCCTCCTCACTTGTGAGATAAACTTTGGTTTCTCGGGTCCTAGAGGTGATGTTGCCGGCCGGAAGAGGTGCTTCATTGTAGACAAGGGTTGCATGGGGAAGGTTTTGATACAGAATAGCCCCTCCACAACCGCCATCGGAAAGGCAGGGCAAAATTACGCCACGTACGGCTCCTCCAGGTGGAAGTGTTGCCACCTTCAGCTCACTAAACTTTTTTTTCCATCTGTGGGAGAGTTGGAGGTGAAAGGAGATTGAGATTGTATATTATCTCCTAGAGTGATAACATAATGTCTGCGAGGAGATCACTTCAACGACACGAGGGGGGGGGGGGGATTTGAATTGCACGAGAAAGTGTCGGATTCTAGGGAATATTTGTGTGTATATGTATGTTTATGGGTATGTATATATATGTATATATATATGTATATATATATATATATATATATATATATATATTATATATATATATGTTATATATATATTATGTATATATAGTATTATATGTATATATATATATATATATATATATATATATATATGTTATATATATATAATATATTATATGTTGTGATGTTGTGTTGATATATATATGTGTATATATATTATATATATATAATATATATATATATATATATATATAATATATATATATATGTAAAAGGCTATATTCATCCTTCCGACAATTGTGAGCAGAGGGGTAGTTATACTTGTTAACGGCATTCACTCTTTATTTCTGAGAGTTGACACACGCAGTATAAGAACACACGAGACATGTCTAGTTAGTCTAGTTATGGGTATGGCGGTATGCGGGTCGCAGCCAGCTGCCCGGAGGGAGAGGGCGGAGCTGACCTTACCGCGCTGGTCGCTGGCGACGAACTCCCGGTCAAACGAGGTGAGATATAAGATGTGACCTCCGCCCTCGCTGAGCAGGTGGTTCTTATTTGGGCCTTTGGATCCGCGTGGTCACCACTGGTAACAGGAATAGAATTATGCACATCCTATATTGCTCGGCCACCTACTTGCGCCTCGCCCTCGTGGTGCATCTTCGTGGTTGCTCGTCCATGTTGTCTTCATCATCCTGGTCCTCGGTGTAATCTGTCCGTCCTCGATGTCCACACGTCCTCACAGATCTCGTCCAGGTCCTTTTCGGTGGCATGCTCGTCCTCGTAATCTTCATCTGGATCTACGGCCATTGGGCAGGGGGTGCGGCATCTCAGCCGGCTGATACCTGCGCTACGAGCTCCTGGAGTTGAATGGATCTGCAGCGTCTCGGTCTCGGGGGGGGGGGGGAGCCGGCGGCAACTCGGGGCGTCTCGGCAGGCAACGCCCGTCCACAACATCATGGACGGCTTAACACCTGCTCTGATGAACATCGGTCGCAGGCCTATGGCGATCTTCTGTACATTGTAGATCATGTACGAGCCACTCGTCACGACAGACAAAATTGCGGGCTAAAGTGATACACCATAAATCTTTACGCCGGCACTAAGACAGCAACCAACCCTATTAATGAAAAGGGTCAGTGTCTTTTGTCCTGCGTGTATGAGTGAGGTGAATGTGTGTGTGTATGCGTGTGTGAGTGACAGCTAGCGTGAATGAGAGGGAAAGCGAGAGTGACCTCACACAGAGAATGAATACAAACACGAATATTAACACTCACTATAACAAAACTGAAGTAAAATAGCAATGCTAGCTATTTAAAATTATTTCAACTACCACATTGAATTCAACATTAAATGATATGCAACAGAATGTACGCATGAATGAATGGTGACATGAAAAAATATTCGCAAGCTATTTAAGAAGCAAATCTTCTCGGGGGCAGAAATCTGAACTGCCGAGGTACATGTCTAGCTAGCATGTCAGACCTCACTAAAACTCATTAACGGGAGGGGGGGGGGATCCTATACCCAAATGCCGTATATAACTGAGGCGACTCGAGCCAGGGAAATCTATAAGATAACCTGCTCTCTTCTGCGTATCTGTGATGGGTGCCCGCAAAATTCCCTAAGGATATATAAATTATCACGAATCACACAAACGCTTTGGATGTACCCAAAACATGCAAGCAACTTGAGGAGGGTGAGAAAGGTGTGATTAATCTAGCTTAAACCCTAGTCGTGCATTAATTAATGGACATAACCTCGGGTCACACCGACTCAAAGGTGCCGAACAAATAACGAATAACGGTTTATTGTACCTACTTTCGAACGACGGAGCGCAGATTCTATAGGCGTTACACACTCCCGGGTAATATCGGGCATCCTGTGCAATATGATATGGGGAAGATTCCTGGCGCTAAATTCAAAACAATGATTTCTATGAAATTGCGTTACAAGTCCTTCTATCGTGATAGAACGTGTCGACCAAAGAGCAATGTAACATGCAATGGTTAAATCAACCCGGCGTCAACAAAACACAACAAATACAGGGAACCACGCGTCATCAGGACTTCCACGGTCGCCAGGGACCGGAGAAAAAGAAATGAGATTCAGGTCGAACGGGATAAACAACCTTTTCTCTCCAAAAATGACCAAAAAGTGAAAAAAAGGTACTATAAAAATATATTATTATAATATAATATCTATAAGATATATATTAGTATAGAATATGATAATATATTATATCATATACTATTATAAATACATATATATATATGTAAGCACATTATGATACAGTTTCGTCGAAAAGGCTATAACACACACACATGTATATATTGTGTGCACTTTCTTCTCTCTCTCTCGACATTCTCTCAGTCTCTCGATCTCTCTCTGCACGCTCTCTCGCTCCTCCTCTCTCTCCATTCTCTCTCTTTATCTCTGCTTCCTCTTTCTTTTCTAGTTCTACACACCTCCTGACTTCTCTTCTATGTCTCTATCTTCCCATCTGCTCTCGAAAGCCTCTACCTCTACCTCCTCTCCTGCTACGAACTCCGTCAACGAGGTGAGATATAAGATTGACCTCCGCCTCACGCTGATCGGGTGGTTCTTTGGGACTTTGGATCCACGTGGTCACCTCCGTGTGTCCATCTGGTAACAAATAGAATTTGCCATCCTTATATTATATAATATATATATATATACTATATATATATATATATATCTATATATGTGCGTGTGTGTGTTGTGTGCTGTGTGTGTGCTGTGTGTGTGTTGTGTATATATGTTTATATATGTGTGTATATATATTAATATATATTTTATATATTATATATATAATATATATATTATATATACATACATACATATATACACACGCACACATACACATATACACACGCACACATACACATACACAGACACACACACACACACACACACACACACCCCACACACACACACACCCCACACACACACACACACACACACACATACACACACACACACACACACACACACACACAACACATATATATATATATATATATATATTATATATATATATATATATATATATATATATATATATTACATTATACATATATATATATATATATATATATTATATATATATATATATATATATATATATATATATATACATATATATATGCACATTATATATACAGTTTCGTTCGAAGGCCTATACACACAACACATGTATATATATATATGTGTGTGTTACTTTTCTCTCTCTCTCTCTCTCTCTCTCTCTCTCTCTCTCTCTCTCTCTCTCTCTCTCTTCTCTCTCTCTCTCTCTCCTCTCTCTCTCCTTTCTCTCTCTTTCTCTCTCTCTCTCTCTCTCTCTCTCTCTCTCTCTCTCTCTCTCTCTCTCTCTCTCTCTCTCTTTCTCTGCCACCGTGGCAAAAGTGTCAGCGCGCATCCAGGAAGGGCATCCCATCAGGTAAGGGTGGTATTGCCAAATGACCTCTCGGTAATAAATTAGGAGGGGCCTAGATCCTGCAATGGAATAAATGACTGTTGAATAAACAAAAGGAAAAGGAAAACAGCCACAGTAAGAAATAAAAAATAAATCGTGACGTTTCGAACATTTCACGACTTCCTCATCAGACGAATAAAACGATCCATTTCGTCATGATCTATTTTTTTAATTTTTTCCTAACTTAGTTATTTTTTTTCCTTTTTCATTATATATATATAATATATATATATATATATATATATATATATATATATATTTTATATATAATAATTACACATATATATAATTTTAAAATTTTGTATATAATTATATATATATATATATATATATATCCACACACAAAAATACAAATATTATATCTTGCTTACCCATTTATTATAAGCAACATATATATAGTGTGTTGTGTGGTGTTATATGTGGTTATATTATATATATATATATATATATATATATATATATATATATATATATATATATATATATATATATATATATATATATATATATTATAACCACCCACACACACACACACACACACACACACGTATATATATGCTTGCTTCCGCACGCTGAAGTGCAAATGGGGGTGGGGTGAGTCGCTGGGCTTGCTCGAGGGGGAGATGTAGGTCACCTGGAAGGTCCTTGGGTAAACCAGGTTCAGGAGTAGAAGGTGCGAAGTGGCTGCTTCCTGTGATGAGGTAGACTCGGGAGGGCTGCAACAGGAAGGCACAGCCTTTGGTCAGCCAGGCACAGATGTGTGGAGCGCCACCTTCCGGATGTTGTTAATATAAATATAAATCTAAATATAAATAAATGAATAAATAAATAAATATATATATGTGTATATATATATATATATATATATATATATATAATATATATATATATATAATATATATATACATATATACACACAACACACACACCACACACATACACAAATCTATACAAATCTATACATATACATGTTTATACCTCCCCAAACGCCTTGCCGCCCTGACCGCCCCCGTCGCCGCCTCCTCCAGGCAGGTACAGAGGTCGCCCTCGAGGAGGGAGAAGGCGAGGTCGAGGCCGCGGCAGAACTTGCGGCAGAACTCGCTGCGAGAGACGGCACCACCTCAGCGTCGGCCCGAGATCTCGGTCACCTAGATGAGGAGGGGGAGCGGGAGGAGAGAGTATGAGTTTTGATTTTTTTTTCATATCTTCCTCTCTCTCTCTCTCTCTCTATCTATCTCTCTATCTATCTATTTATCTACCTATCTATCTCTTTCTCTTTCTGGGGGATTGACTAAAACGAATATAAGAAAAGAAATGTAGGAAAACGAATGTAAAAAAAGGAATGACAACCAGAACACTATGTAAGAGTGGAATTGTATTTTTAAAGTAGAATGTCACTTTTTTATTATTATAATATTGGATAAAATCGGACTGTCTGTGTTTTGATTATTTAAAAAGCGGAAAGTCAATTTTTTTAGTATTATTAAAGTGGAATGTCGGTATTTTGAGTGTTAAAAATGTCGGAGTTTTGAGTATTACAAAAGCGTAACGTTGGTGTTTTGAGTATTATAACAGAGGAATGTCTGTTTTGTGTATCATAACAGTGGAATGTCGGCGTTTTGAGGATTATATAAATGTAATGTCGGTGATCTCAGTATTAAAAAGTGGAATGAAGGTGTTCTGAGTATTTTAAAAGTGAAATGTCGGTGTTTTGATATTTTAAAAATGTAATATCGGCGTTTTAAGTATTAAAAAGTGGAATGCCGATGTTTTGAGTATTATGTATATATAATGTCGGTGTTTTGAGTATTTTAAAAGTGGAATGTCAGTGTTTTAAGTATTATAAAATTGGAATGGGAATGTCAGTGTTTTGAGTATCGTAACAGCTTTTATGATATTCAGAACACCGAGACTCTGCTTATATAATACCCAAATTGACATTCCTTTTCTTACATTCGTTTTAGTCAACCCCCATTCTAAGGGAAAAGCTTGTTAAAAGTGTTCTGGAAATAAAGGGAGTGTCTGATAGAATGATAAGTATAAAGCTGAACGTGGAAGGTGTGATACTGAATGTTATGAGTGCATTCTCCCCACAAATTGGTTGTGAGATGGAAGAAAAAGAAACTGGAGCGAGTTGGATCGTAAGACTCCCAAAGGAAGACAGATTGACAGATTGGGGCAGATTTCAGAGGCGTATTGGCGAAGGGACCTGGGAGATGAAGAGGTGATGGGCAGAGATGTCGTGGGAGGACGGAGTGTTCACACACATATGATATATATATATAATATATATATATATATATTATATAAAATATATATATATATAAAATGTATACATATATAACCGCCTTAATGGTCCAGGTGATAAAGCTCTGGACTCCGACCCTCGTGGTCCCGAGTTCGCTTCCCCGTCACAGCACTTATAAAAGATGCTTGCGCTCCGGCTATTGGCTCGAGCCCGATCTCACGGTGAGAAACCGATATATCGCCTTGAGAAATTAAAGGCAGTTGTCGTAGGGGAAGTCGCCACCGTGGCACAAGTGATATCGCGCTGGACTGCGGTCGATAAGGATGGGCATCCCATCAGGTAAAGGTGGTACTGCCAAACGACCTCTCAACAATAAATTGAGAGAGGCCTAGATCCTGCAGTGGAATTAATGGCTGATGAACAAACATGTATACATACATACATACATACATACATACATACATACATACATATATAAATATATATATATATATATATATATATATATATATATATATATATATATTATATATATGTGTGTGTGTGTGTGTGTGTGTGGTGTGTGTGTGTGTGATATATATATATATATATATATATATATATATATATATATATATATATATATATATATATGTATATACAAATGTATATGCATATGTATGTATGTATGTAATAAGTCAGCAAAGTTTGATATGCTATTACCTAAGAACACTGCATCATTGATAACGCTTTTGGTTTTCTTAAAGTGTACTGTACAAATTCTTCACATTGTATGAAATCATCAGCCATTTCAGTTTGATGCAAGGGAAATATATTTCCATGCATTAACTGATAATAAAAGTATTCTGGCCACTTTTTCTGAGCACTCTTGTTATGCCTATTATATGTTATTTATTGATATTATCTGATATGCACGTTTTATTGCCTGGGGACATGGGCGTCTGTATCTAAGTTTATGAAGCTGATAGACCCTACATCCTAGCAAGGAGAGCCTGGGACAAGCCAGTGATCCTGGACGTAGAGCTGACTCGCGGAGAACGGGCACCCCTACTGAACGACCACTACAGATGGCGGAGGATGTCGCCGTACATCGAGGCCCATCTCAGGCGACGTAACAGCCGGCAATTAGCCCACCAATGCCTTGAGAAATACTCGAACCTGCGAAATGACCTTAATCTCTAATTTCCAAATAACTAAATAAGGAAATTTATTTATTTCCTTATTTTTTAGCAGCAATTAGGTTTGCCCCACTAGTTTCAACGTCTCTCTCTCTTCATTTTCCATTGTTTTCTTCTCAATCTTTATCTGGCTTATCCTACAACTTTTTCATTTTTCTTATCCTGCTGCCCCCCCCCCCCAAAAAAAAAAAAAAAAAAAAAAAAAAAAAAAAAAAAAATATATATATATAATATATATATATATATATATATATATATATATATATATATATATATATGAAAGGGCGAAAAGTTATGGATTGAAACAAAAAATGATGTAACGACTATTGAAAGAGAATCCCCGTCTATCAGTTCCGCATACTAGGTGAAGTGTGAACGAGGCGAATGAGTTGTGTGTAATTGATCTAACCATCGAGAGCTAATTAATACTAACTATGTCTGAGATACTTACTTATATTACACGAATGGAAGCCACCTCAGACTGTTATAAAAAAAAACTACATTAGACGTATAGGGAAAAAGGATAGTGTGACGCGCGAATTGTGCAAATGAATTGTTCATGAATAACCCCAGTGAACCCACGAACAAAAGAGGAATGAGAACAAGAGCCAAGAACGAATGAAATAATTTGTGATATAAGTAATGATGAAAAATAGAGGAACATGCGAAATTAGATGTAAAGAAAATAGGATGCGGATGGAAAAAAAAAGAAAAAAGAAAAAGTGGCAGCTCGAATGTATGCGAACGCCCCCCACCAGGTGAGTGGCGATACTCTTGTGACGAGCAAACGCTCACCTTGAGGAGCCGTAGACCCTCGCCTTCGTCGTCGTGCTTCGTAATTAAACACCTCGGTAAGGAAACTTTATTATAGAGAGAGATGGTCCAACGTGAAACAAAGTATTTAAAATGAAATAGGATAATAGTGCCAATACGCATCATCGATACGGTCTCTCTCTCTCTCTCAGGGACCTTGGGCGCTGCTCGACGTCGCCACCGTCGCCCGCAGCACCGGCAACAAGACCCGGGGTTTTTCGCCCTAGCTTGGCGAACACCGAGGCACGGCAACAGATCACAGCCTCTCGACAAGGGTGGGGACCCCCCTGTCATCCCCCGAGGAGTCGTGTGCTCCACCGGCTTCGGCATACGGACAAAGCGTTAGTAGAAAAACGGAGTGTATGCGAAGCCCTCTTTGGAATAGTAACCGCATGAGACATTTGCAGCGTTCGGGCTCTTATCTGTTTAAATTTCTTTATTTCGAGTGAATGGTAATTATATCGTATTTGTGTGTCTGGTGTGTATGCGTGTTGGGGGCGCCTCGTGTATTATCTACGTGCCAATACCGCAGCGTGCTGAATTTATAGGTTTATAGGTTGTATAGTTTTGTATAGTTTTGATTTATAAAGTTATCAATTATATGTTACCTATGATTAATAAATTAGAAATATCGTCGATGTTTGCTTTTACCCATATTCTTATTCTGGCAAAAGAAGGGATAGAAGATCTAGAGAGGCTGAATAATATCAAGTGAATGATTAATCATTATTGGCCCTCTCATATATATATATATATATATATATATATATATATATATAATAATAATAATAATAATAATAATAATAATAATAATAATAATAATAATAATAATAATAATAATAATAATTATGATTATGATGATGGTGATAATAATGATAATAATAACAACTAAAGAAAATAAAATGATAATGATAATAAAGTGAATATTAGTGATGATAGTAATGATAATAACAATAATGATAATAGTATTAGTAATAATGATTAATAATAACAATAACAATAACAATAACAATAACGATAACAATAACAATAACAATAACAATAACAATAAAATAACAATAACAATAACGATAACAATAACAATAACAATAACAATAACAATAACAATAACAATAAAATAACAATAACAATAACAATAACAATAACAATAATTACAACGATAATAATGATGATGGTAATGGTAATGATAGTAATGGTAATAACAATGATAATAATCATAATGATGATAGTAATGATGATAATAATTATAACGATAATGATGATAATACGGATGATAATGATAATGTGAGTGATAATTATGATGATAATAATGATGACGATAATGATAATGATAATGATGATAATACGGATGACAATGATAATGATAATGATGGTGATAATTATGATGATAATAATGATGACGATAATGATGATGATGATGATGATGATGATGATGATGATGATGATGATGATGATGATGATGATAATAATCATAATAGTAATAATAATAATAATAATAATAATAATAATAATAATAATAATAATAATAATAACATGAATATAAAATAATAATGATAATAATTATTATATATGAGGATGATTGGCAGGACC
>NC_051411.1:20849353-20851853 GCF_015228065.2 Penaeus monodon
TATATATATATATATATTTGTGTGTGTGTGTGTGTGTGGTGTGTGTGTGTGTGTGTGTGTGTGTGTGTGTGTGTGTGGTGTGTGTATTTGTTGTTTTTAATGTATTATATATACATATACATACATATATATTTTTATATTATAATATATATATATAATATATATATATATATGCATATATATATATATATATATATATATATAATATATATTTATATTTAATATAACACATGGCATAATATATATTTTATATATATTAATTATATATATGATATATATATATATAAAATATATATATAATATGTTTGTGGGGTGTGGCGTGTGTGTGTGCGTGTGTGTGTGGTGTGTGTGTGCGTGTGGGTATGTGTGGACAGTGGTGCGACTTCGTCGCAATTATACACACAGTTTACACAAACATTTATTTAACATAAACACACACACACACCACACACACACACACACACACCACACACAACACACACAACACCACCACACACACACATATAATATATATATATAAAATATATATATATAGTATAGATAAAATTTTATATATATATGTAAAATATATATATATATATATATAAATATATATATATATTAATATATATATTTATGAACATATATATATATATAATATATATATATATTAAAATATATATATATATTATATATATTAATATATATTATATATATATAAAATATATATGTGTGTGTGAAATATTATATATATATATATATATATATAATATATTATGTGTGTTGTGTGTGTGTGTGTTGTGTGTGTGTGTGTTTTGTGTGTGTGTGTGTGTGGTGTGTTATACATACAATATATATATATATATATATATATATATATATAGATATATGATATATATATAAATATATACATATGAATAATATATATAATTATATATATATATATATAAAATATATATATACATATAAAATATATATATATATATATATATATATTTTAAATTATATAATATATATATATTATATATATACATATATATATATATATATATTATATGGGGTGTGTGTGTGTGTGTGTGTGTGTGTGGTTTTGTTTTACCTTTTAATACGGGAGAAGAGGATCTGAAATGTCGCTAAATTTAAATTTATTTAAAAGTCTTTAAAGATGCACATTTGGCACAAAAAAATTTTTTTGGAAGATTGCCATTTTTCAATATTCTTTTTGGGGAAGCTAAAATTCTTTGACATCTTTCTCGCCTTTTTTTTATTTTAACTTTTGCTGTGCCCTTGCCCTTTTTTTTGTTAAAATTATAAAGTAAATCTTTTTTTTTAAAGTTCACCCTTCCTGAAAATATAGCCGAGCATCATTTTCCCCTTTTTTTTCTTCCTTCAAAAGTAAAAAACCTTTTTGTGTTTTTTCCTCGAGCCATATCTCTTAGGTAGGACCCATCTTGTGGTGCTCTTTAAACTCTTTTAGTTTTTTTTTTTTTTGGTATGGCTCCAAGCACTGCACCAAATCAAGACTAGGTCCTATTGGCTGAAATGCCCTTTCTTAATTCTTTTTTCTAACATGAATGCCCCCTTTATGTTGGCAATCACCCCTACATTTCATGAACTTTGTCGTATATGATTATTTGGGCTTAGGCCCTATTATGATTATCCAAAGTCTTTTCTTTATCTCTTGTTTAAATTTTACGTCCCCTAATTTGTTTTGGTCAAGCAACGTTTTCACTTTTCCAAAAGACTAATGGCTTTTTAATGGGTTAAATTTCCCATTTCTATTACAACCCCAAATTGAATAAGTTTTCGAGTCATTTTGGAGGCATTGCATGAGACTCATTATTATCCTTTTTGAAATTTTCGCGTCGTCTGCAAATATATTCAGATAACTACCTGGGCTTACGTCTGACTCTAAATCATTGATGAAAATAATAAACATAATCGGCTCTAAGATCGATCCTTGAGGTACTCCGCTAGTTACCATGTAGAGTGCTTCCCTCTAATTACGGTGCCCATCTGTCTATCATGAAGAAAGTCTTCTATCCATTCGAGGAGTTTGTCGTTCACTCCACCTAGGTGTTCTAATTTCCATAATAGTCTTCTATGAGACACCTTATCAAATGCCTTCTTAAAGTCTAAGTATACACAATCCACCAAGACTACGTATGACCTTCCTTCCCTAAAACCAAATTGTTTATTTGATCTTCTTCTTTTAACGGTAGGTTCATGTCTGAGCCGCCGTGGTCACAGCATGATACTTATGGGTTATGATTGTCGCCGTTCTTGTAAAGGTGTAACATTGGCAAGTTTCCAATCCTTTGGTAGTTTTCCTTGTCTCACTGAATTTTGGAATATTAACAATAACGGAGTATATAATTCTTCGGCACAGTCACTCATAACCCACTTGGATATCTCATCTGGTCCCTCTGCTTTGGTCTTGTCTAACCCTTTCAGTAGGTCTTTTATTTTATTCTTTTCGAATTTGTTATTCTCGATATTCTGATTTACGCGTGCACGGTTA
>NC_051411.1:20856853-20869770 GCF_015228065.2 Penaeus monodon
ATTAATAACATCATTCACGAGGGTAACAATTTCGACTCACCTAGAGACATTGCTAATGCACTCGCCAGGCAGTTCTCTCATACAAGCAGCTCGGCTAATTACCATCCCACCTTCCTGACCATCATGGAAGAGGCTGAGCTGCAACCAATTCACTTTGCCACAGGAGATGACTTTGATTCCAATAAAGATCTTACAATGGATGAGCTTGTCCGAGCCCTAGAAGCCTGTAGAGGAACATCCCCAGGCCCCGATGAGATTCGATATGAGATGATAAAGCATCTTAATCATGATGACATGATTAAGTTGCTAGAAGTGTACAATGAAATTTGGAAAAGCCACACTTTTCCAAACTCATGGTACTTCGCCCACATCATTACCATATTGAAAGGAGGGGGTAACCCCAGATCTGCCATCTCCTACTGCCCAATTGCGTTGACAAGCTGTTTATGCAAGGTCATGGAACGAATTGTTAACAGTAGGCTATTGCATTTTTTAAATTCCAGTAATATACTAGTTGACGCGCAGTGCGGCTTCCGCAAGGGACGCCAAACTCTCGATCAGCTAGTAAAGCTGGACAGTCATATTCAAGAGGCCATTGCCAAAAAAGACTTTTGATTTCAGTATTTTTAGATATAAAAAAAGCCTACGACATGACATGGCGATATGGCCTACTCAGAAAACTTTATGCTTTTGGATTACGTGGAAACTTGCCTTGTTTTATTCAAAATTTCATTTCTGACAGAACTTTTGCTGTCAAATTATTTTCCGACAATGTCATTTTTTCGGACATTTTTGTCCAGGCAAACGGGGTCCCACAAGGAAGTGTCTTGTCACCAACATTATTTTTATGCATGATTTAAAAGACATCTTACCAGCTCCTCCTCGGAATCTTTAAAAACTCCCCTGTACGCTGATGATTGTGCATTATGGCATTCCAGCAATAATGCGAATTCTCAGCAAATCTCATCCAATTGGCACTGGATATGATTCATAAAATGGGCCTCCATGGGGTTTTTTAAATTTTTCCCCAAGAAAGAGTATGGGTTATTTTTTCACGTAGGGGGAAGCCGAACCCTAAGGATAACTCTAGACAAAACCCCCCAATTCCCATTCAAAATTCTGCTAAGTTTCTTGGGGTACTTTTTTATAGTAGACTCAAATTTGGAAAGACCACATTGGTCAGTTAAAGAATAAATGGGCAAAGAGCACTAAATTTATTACAGTGCATTTCTGGTAATAAATGGGGAGCTGATAGACAGTCTTTGCTAATGGTATATAAAGCCCTGATTAGGTCTAAAGTAGATTATGGGTCAATCGTGTATGGTTCGGCATCGAGAACAAGTTTGAAAGGTTGGATGCTGTGCAGAATGCCTGTTTGCGTGTGTGTCTTGGAGCCCTGAAGTGCACTCGGATCGAGCGTCTTGAGGTGGAGTCAGGAGTACCTCCCCTCCGACTCAGACGCGGGCCCGTTAGCCCTTTAGCTTGCCGCAAAGGTGGCTCGAGACCCGAGCCACCCTAATGCAATGGGGGCACTAGGCCCTTTGCCACAAGACTCCACGACCTCGTCGAGAAAGTCGGTATAGATCTCTCTACCATCGATACCCTGGTTCAGTCAAACATAACGCCATGGGAAACCCCCAATTTTTCTATCATGGAAGCCTGGCTTCCATCAGCCAAGGCCATGGCGCCGGAGGTGGAGGTACACCAGAGGTTGAGAGAGATCCTAGTTAAACATCTCCCCTTTTTTCATATATATACGACGGCTCCAAGACAGATGAGTGTGTGGGGTGGGTGTATGGTCGACTGAATGTGAACTAAAGTTCAGACTGCCGAATCATACATCGATCTTTCTTGCTGAACTTTTTGCCATTGATAAAGCAATTGATTTTGCACTATCGACGACCCACGATAGAATAGTTATTTTTTCGGATTCATTAAGTTCACTTAAAGCTATTAAATCCTTAGAAACCACTAAAAATGAACTGCTGGGTAATATCATCCGTAAATTATATGGTGCCAACAAATCAATCAAACTAATATGGGTACCAGGCCACTCTGAAATCCATGGCAATGAACAGTCTGACAAACTAGCCGGGTCAACTGGCGATCTGGACACTACCATAGTTCGTACAGATCTCAGGTGTTTTGTGTCTCTTATAAGAGCAAAAATACATCTCCTGTGGCAAAATGAGTGGACCCGCTCCAAACTCACACAAAATCAAAGAAAACATAGAAGAGTAGACACAGGGCCCCCAGGGAAAGGGGAGAAGGGAGGAGGTGGTGTTGGCCCGCCTTAGGGTCAACGCTTCAAGACTAACACAACTCAATCCCTACATAGAAAAGAAATACCCTCCACAATGCCCAACTTGTAATACCACCCAAACCATAGACCATATTTTAACAGAATGTCCAACCTACGCCAATAAACGACAACCCTTTTAAAATTTTTTCCATTAAAAAAAAAAGATTTCACAAAATCAAATCTTTTATCAAAAGAGAAGAAACAATAAGTAAAGTAATCCCCTTTTCTAAGAGAGACAAAACTTTATGACCTTATATAGATTGATAGAATAAATAGGATCCATTGGCTTAATAACCTTGGCCACATGCCGCTGGTTGATAGCCAAGAAATCCAACAAAGAACAAAAAAGAAGAAAAAACGGATATTTCTATTTCATGAATGAATCGTCAGAGCATGATACTTAATTGTAGTTTTCATGTTGTGATGCTCTTGGAGTGAGTACGTGGTAGGGTCCCCAGTTCCTTTCCACGGAGAGTGCTGGTGTTACCTTTTAGGTAATCATTCTCTCTATTTTATCCGGGCTTGGGACCAGCACTGACTTGGGCCCGGCTTGCCCACCCAGTGGCTAAAAAGGCAAAGGAGGTGAAGTTCCTTGTCCAAGGAACTTCATCGTATCTAGGCTCGATTTACCTAAAATTATTCAAATCAGTGCAAGTGCACACGCCGGTCGCCGCATGCGAGTACGTGCGTATGTGAGCACACGCGCTGATTTTAATATATATATATATATATATTATATAATATATTATATATATTATATAATTTTTATATATATATAAAATTTAATTTTTAAGGGGGTCGTAGGGAAGTAAAAATTGAATCTTAATGAAAAGTTTTGTCGACCGTCATTAAATCAAGGGCAATCATCTAGAAACAACAAATACACTGGAGGCAACAGATAATGAGTCACTGGAATGTAGTAAGTTCCATTTTTTGTTGATTAAAGTACAATGTAATGTAGAGTATAAGGTTATTACTCACATAATTAGGGGAGACGTATATGTAGGGCCCATAATTAATATGTATTCAAGATGCAATAAATCGCTACAAAAATCTTTCTATATAATCACACACACACACGCGCACACATACATACACACATATTATATTAATATATATATAATATATATATATATATATATATATATTATATATATATAATTTTTTAAGAGGGGTCGTAGGGAAGTAAAAATTGAATCTTAATGAAAAGTTTTGTCGACCGTCATTAACTCAAGGGCAATCATCTAAAACAAAAATACACTGGAGGCAAACGATAATGAGTCACTGTGAATGTAGTAAGTTCTTTTTTTGTTGATTAAAGTACAATGTAATTATATAAGATTAATTACTCACATAATTTAGGGGAGACGTATATGTAGGGCCCATAATTAATATGTATTCAAGATGCAATAAATCGCTACAAAAATCGTTCCTATATATATTACACACACACACACGCGCACACATACATACATACATATATATATATATATATATATATATATATAATATATATATATATATATATAATATATATATATATATATATATAATATATATATAAATTTTTTAAGAGGGGTCGTAGGGAGTAAAATTGAATCTTAATGAAAGTTTTGTCGACCGTCATTAACTCAAGGGCAATCATCTAGAAAACAACAAATACACTGGAGGCAAACAGATAATGAGTCACTGTGAATGTAGTAAGTTCCATTTTTTGTTGATTAAAGTACAATGTAATTAGAGTATAAGGTTAATTACTCACATAATTTAGGGGAGACGTATATGTAGGGCCATAATTAATATGTATTCAAGATGCAATAAATCGCTACAAAAATCTTTCCTATATATATTACACACACAAACACGCGCACACATACATACATACATATATATATATATATATATATATATATATATATATATATATATATATATATATATATATATAGAGAGAGAGAGAGAGAGAGAGAGAGAGAGAGAGAGAGAGAGAGAGAGAGAGAGAGAGAGAGAGAGAGAACTGAGGATTTGCTGTACTGTATTCCTTGAGGTTGAAGTTGCTTGTGTAATTGATTCATTCATGAAATAGAAATATCCCAAAGGTGACTGGCAAGTATTATGGTGAGACGTCCGCCACCACAGAACTTCCATCGCCTTGGTGGTGCAGGTGGCCGGGTGCTGGAACTGGAGGGAAGCAGAAGCAGTGGTGCCACCTATGAGAATTTTTAGATAATTTTGACAGGAAAATTTCCCGTAGACTTAGGCAACGTAATCGTCAATATTTCCAAGGAGCACGCACAGACACACACACACACACACACACACACACACACACACACACACAAAACACACACACACACACACCACACACACACACACACACACACACACACACACACACACACACACACACACACACACAGAAACACACACATTAAACCTTGGTATATGTACTGCATACTCACATGCATAAAAATTCCTCACCAACTTTCTTATTTTCTTCGATGATCTTATAAGAAAAGGGGAGCTCATATCAGGTGCTTTGCGAAATGTGAGTTTTCAAATCATATCCTGAATTATTAATTTCCAACTGCATCCATGGTAAGGAATTGTATTGATTTAATGAACAGTTTATGTTTGGAAGAAGAGATTTCGAGAATAAATGCTCATTTTTTTCTCACTTTGTCACTGAAAAGGTATTCTTGTAAAAGAAAAATACTTTGAATGAACGTAGGGACAGAAACTTTGAATTTTGTAAGTAGGGACTCGTGGCACTTGTGGAGATTTTTAAACCCAAAGCCCAGTTTCGGGATGGCAACACCGAGCAGAGGTAATTATGGAGGATTGAATAAACGGAAGAGAAAAGTAACGGGAGCTGCGTGCATCGCGACGGAGGAGAATGCGGCTTCAAATTATTTGAGTTCGCGCCAATAGTTAACGAGCGACAGACCACGGTCGTCAGGTAGTTCGTCAGCAAATTTCTGATATATATATATATGCTCTATAATCTCGCTTGTGGAAGCCTCCGGGCTAGTACGATGGTAACGTGTAGCCGCTTATCCGAGGGGCCGGCGGATCGCGCCCCGCTCAGGCGCCAGAAATTGCAATTGTCGTGTCAGCACCAGGTAATAATTTTCACTTATATATATATATATATATATATATATATATATATATATATATATATATATATATATCAATAACGGTAAGTTCATGTTTTTTAGCAGCCGTGACCATCTCCACCATCTTTCGGCCATTCAATTCGATCTTGCGCTTTTTTTCCACTTGTACCATCGACAGCCCGCAAATATCTTGATGTTGTCGCTCAGTTTTGTCTTCGGTTTGCCTCTTCCTCTGTTTCCTATCACCATCCCTGTCAGCAAGTTTTTCTCAATACTTTTACTTCTCATCACATGACCAGTAAACTTTAGTTTCCTTTTGTTCAACAGCATATATATACATACATATATACATATATATATATATATATATATATATATATATATATATATATATAATATATATATATATGTATGTATATATATATATGTATGTATATATATATATATATATATATATATATAATATAAATATATATATCTGTGAGTGTGTGCGGTTATGTATATTTATATGGATGTGTGTATATATATTGATATAAACATATATATACATATCATCATCATCAATAACGGTATGCTCATGTTTGAGCAGCCGTGGACCTCTCCACCATCCTTCGCCACTAAACTCGATCTTACGCTTTTCTTTCCACTTGTACCATCGACAGCCCGCAAATATCTTTGATGTTGTCGCTCAGTCTTGTCTTCAGTTTGCCTCTTCCTCTGTTTCCTATCACCATCCCTGTCAGCAAGTTTTTCTCAATACTTTTACTTCTCATCACATGACCAATAAACTTTAATTTCCTTTTGTTCAAGATGTCCAACAGCCGATCTTTACAATTTATTTTTCTCAGCACTTCATCATTCGTTTTCTTCTCTGTCCAGTTAATACGTAGTACTCGTCTGTAATACCACATTTCAAAACTATTGATTGTTAAATATGTTAGTTACCCCTTATGATGCTCAGAACACTACGTTTTCTGTGTTTACCCTCAGTTCCTTTGTTATTGTTTCTGAGTTAAATAATATTATTTTTTTTATTAACTAAATTGTAAGTTTTCTAATGTGTTCTAGAAAAAATATTGCATATTCTATATATTTTTAAAAATCTAGAATAGAAGTATTATTTTCCACAAATTAAAATTTTTGTGTAACCATTGAAAATTAAAGGCCCTACGTGGCACTGCCAGCTCACCACCTGTTTCTTTGAAAACCCCCAACCTCGCTCCAGCTTCTTCATGCCTTGTTGACAAATGTGGGTCTAGTGAGACCTTATATTTTGGTGCCCAGACCCGGGAAACAGGTTCTACAAAGAATCCCGGTTGTATTTTTTGTGTCAACAATGGGAGACATGATGAAACTTCAGAAGAAGAGGGCCGTCGCCCGAGGCTGGGCAACTCGCAAATCTAACACATTAAAGGGCCTTCTCAACAATCCAGATGTCAGTGTCATCGATCTGCAAGCTGCCATGGATGACTTTGATCAACGTCTTGCCAGTTTGGAGGAGGTACAAACATTGTTAGAATGAGAGACTGATCTTGCGAACTTGGACGAAGAGCTCGATAACGCCTCTGAGTTTTTTTCAAGAAGTCCGTAAGCCCAGGCTGCAAGCTGCACAGAGGTTGGGGGATTTGATGAAAGGTGAGAAGAGTGAATCTATTTCATCCTCTAGTCCCAGTAAAATATCTAGTAGCAACAAGATGAAAAATGAAAAGTTACCCAAATTAGAGTTACCAAAGTTCAAAGGAGATGTAACTCTGTGGCAGTCATTTGGGACCAGTTTAAGACTCATGTTGCATGATTCTGACATTCCAGTGATAGCTAAATTAGCTACCTGCAGTCATTATTGGAAGGAGATGCAAAGGGTGTTGTAAAGGACTTGCACATACCGAAGCAAATTACCAATTGCTTGTGATATGCTGAAAAAAGATTTGGAAGACCTGAGCGTTTAAATTTCCCACATGTACAAGCACTTTTAAATTTATAAATCTTCTGTGAAAGGCAAGGGCCCAAAAAGTATGTGTCCTCCTTGTGGAATCTAAGTGATGAATTGCTGACACACATCCGTACCCTAGAAGCTTTGGGAGTATCAGGGGCAGTGTGAAGTGTTCCTGACCCCATCATCCTGGCATCCCTTTCCCTGAGGAGCTAAGAATGGAGGGGGCCAGAGAAGGGCTCTGGCCATGAAAGTGACCTCATTTGGGTTTTGCTGCATTTTCTTCAGAGAGAAATTGAGAGAATTGAGAGATCAGAAACCTTCAGTGTTTGTTGGGGAAAGGGCAGAAGGACGGTTTGTGGAATCTGAGAAAAGAAGAGTACCATCTGCATCAGCTCTGTACACTTTCATCTGAAGCAGGATCATATTTTTGTGCATCTGCAGCAAGAAAACACAAGTCTGAGAAGTGCTGGGATATTCAGAAGCTCTCATTTAAGAACGTGAAAAAAAGGGTTAAAGCAGCCCGTTTATGTTTAAGTGTTTAAGTAAGGGACATATTGCCAGTGGTTGTCGAATCAAGTGTTCCAAGTGTAATGGAAATCAAAATTCTCTTTTGTGTAGAGCAAAGGGCGACATAAACTCCATAAAGCTATGGAAAAGGACATTAGTGATCAGAAGATTATTGATACTGCTGAATCTTCTTCAGAGATTGCAGTCTGAAGTGAATCATGTTGGAGTTCTTTTAGTAAGTGTAATGTGTTAACAAAACTAGCTGTGTGTTACAACGGCTAGAGTTAAAGTGTATGGTGATTCGGGTATTTGTTGTGAAGCCACCTTGTTATTTGATACTGGCTCTGATAGATCTTATGTGTCCAGAATTTTGTGAAGAAAGTTAAGCCTAAGTGGGTGAGCTCGGAGACGGTGTCATATGCTCCCTTTTGGGAGGAGTAAGTCTCATCCAGGTAAACAGAGTAATATCTTTGATTCGAAATTAGTGGGTTTACAAAGTGTAAAACATTTAATGGGCATTTGAGATTCCAAAGGTTTGTGCACCTTTAACTAGACCCTGTTTTCCCCAGTAAATTGGTTGATGCATTTTCAGACTTTCAACTTGCTGATGATTACAAAAATAATAGTCACCTGAGTATAGATATACTAGTGGGTTTGGATGCTTATTGGGGACTTATGGATCCTGAAATTAAGCCATATCAGAGAAAATGAATTAGTAGCCAAAGGTCTGTCTTTGGTTGGGTTTTGTCGGGCTCATGGATGAATTCTACTAACAAGCCATTTGGTCTACCCAAATGTGATGCATAGGAAATGTAACAGATTCTGATTTACGGGAATTTGGAGTTTAGAATCTGTTGGAATAACTCAAAAGGAAACTTTTACTTGCCCATTTACCTCAGACCCTGTTCTACTAAAATTTTTGTGGAAATGTTAAGTTTGATGGGGGCGTTTGAAGTAGGCTTACCCTGGAAGTCGGATGACTGTAAGAAGAATCTTAGAAATAATGATAGACTTGCTAGAAAAAGACTGGGAAGGATTAGAGCGGAAGTTAGATAAGGATCCACAACTTAAGGAACAATATTTTGATGTGTTTACTGGTTACGAAGATGGAGGGAATAATTGAGGAAGTCCCTTCAAATGAGATTGAAAGTTCTCAGCCCATTATTATATGCCTCATCGTCCAGTTGTTAAAGAAGCAGTACTTCAACTAAGATTAGACCATTTTTTGATGCTTCTGCAGATAGTTACAATGACATTTATCTAAATGATTGTCTTGAGTCTGGTCCTTCACTTAATCCTGATTTTGTGAAATTTTTGATTCGTTTTTCAGAAGGTGGAAAGTTGCACTGACTGCTGATATTACCAAGGCTTTTTTTACAGTCTGTGTTCAGCAAAAGGACCGAGATGTTTATCGCTTTCTTTGGAAATGCAAAACTCCATTAAAATTATGGGTTTGTGCGTGTCCCCTTGGCAACATGTAGCCCTTTTAGCTAAATGCAACTATAAAATATCACTTACAGTCTTTTCCTAATACTGAAGTCATAAAGATTAAAGGAAAACCTTTATGGGATGATTGGCTGTCAGGGGCAGACAGTGCTGAAGAGGCTTCTGATAAGTTAAAGAAGCTCAGAGAATTTTGGCATTAGCAGGGTTTCCTCTTTCTAAATGGCATTCAAACTGTAGATTACTGACTACAAAGTTTAATGACAAAATTGATCATGGTAAGGAACATGTATCCACCAGGTTTTTGGTATGATGTGGTTATCCTTAACAGACCAGTTTGTTTTTTGGGACTGATTTAGATACAGGACGCAGTTGGTGTCAACAAAAGAGCAGGTTTTGAGTCTCATAGCCAAGCTTTTTGGCCCCCTGGTTTGATTAGTCCTTTTTCATGTATGCTAAAATCCTCTTTTAAGACATATGGAGACTTTTGGGTTGATTGGGATGAAGTACTACCTAAAGAGTTGCAAAATAAGTTCCAGAATTGGGTTAAGAGTATTGCTGCTCTTAAATACTGGAAGATAATCGCTGCTATTTCCCAGAAATTTCATGGAGTAAGTTGCCGGGTCTGGAACTTCATGCTTTTGGTGATGCCCTTTAGAGAAGGGGGATGGAGCTTCTGTGTACTTAAGAGTTCCCCTTGGGGGTGGACATACCAGGTGTCATTTGTAGTAGCAAGGTCTAGGGTAGCTCCCAAAAAAAAGGGTTACTTTTCCCCCAAATAGAGTTGCTTGGTGCTTTACTTTGGCTCGGCTCTTAGATTTTGTGAAATCTGCCCCAATCTCGATAAGACTGTAACTTATTGTTGTTGGACGACTCAAAGGTTGCACTTGCATGGATAAAGGGTAATCCTTGTAGATGGAAGGCATTTGTGTCAAATAGAGTTTGTTGAAATTCAGAGTCTCACTCCCTATGTCACTGGTACCATTGTTCAGGGAAGGAAAATCCCGCTGATCTCATTTCTAGAGGGAGTTAGCTGAGCCACTTGTAAATTCTACTTTATGGGTAAATGGCCCTACTTGGTTGTCTGAACCTTTAACTTTAAGTGATAAAGGAGGAACTGTGGGTCTACCTGTAGAAGAAAGTTACAGTGAAAAGATCATTTCTTGTGTATCTGTGACTACTCCTAACATATTTGAGTTTGAGAGTGGAGTTATTTCAATAAAGCTCATCATATAGTGGGTGGGTTATGAGATTTTATAAACAATGCCCGACCTCATTCTGTGAAAATGTCAGGTCCTTTGTCTTCTGGTGAGTTGGTTAAAGCCCAAAACCAAACTGTTTTTCTGTGTACAGAGAGAGAAATTTTTCTCAGGAAATTGCAGACTTAAAAAAGGGTAAAACTCCTGCAAGGAGTTCTCCTTTGTGTAGGGCTAGATCCCTTTGTAGACGAGAAGGCCTGTTGAGAATTAAAGGACGTTTGGAGAATGCAGACTTGAGTTTTTAAAGCAAGATCCTATTATGTTCCTTCCGGGCATGTTTCTAAGCTCTTGGTTCAATTTCAACATATTTTCCTGAAGCATGCTGGAGTATCCACCCTTGTCTCTACATTTAAAAGGCAGCTATTTGGGTAGTGGGAGTGAGACGAATTGCTAAAACTGTTGTAGAGTGTGTGTTTTGGTGTAAGAGGTATGATCCAGGGCTTGTAATCAGCCTGCTGCACCCTACCAGGATTAAGAGTTAAGACTGCTCCTCCTTTTACTGTGACAGGTCTTGATTATGCTGGTCCTCTCTTTTGTATTGATTTACCTTCCAAAAAAATTATACATTTGTTGTTTACATGTGCAGTAATAAGAGCAGTGCACCTAGAACTTACTGACTCATTATCTCTCTCTGACTGCTGCTGGCTTTACGTAGATTTTCAGCACGAAGAGGCATTCCTTTGTTTTTTACTCAGATAATGCTAAAACATTGTGGGTGCAGCTCGTCAACTTCAGCAAGAATATGGCCCACTGTCTCCTCAGTGGAAATTCATTGTTCCCCGTTCTCCATGGTGGGGAGGTTGGTGGGTTTGATTAGGTCTGTTAAGTCTGCTTTGAGGAAAACAATAGGTGTTAGATGTCTGTCAAGAATTGAGCTTGAGACCACTCTTCATGAAGTTGAGGTCTGTGTAAATTCTAGAACCCTTTTACCTTTGTTGGAGATGAACCTGATGTTTCAAATCCTTTCACTCCTGCCACTTTTCATTGGGACGTAATGCGGATTCCAACTTGAGATTAGTGATCAAACCCTTCATATGTTACAAGACAGGATTTAATTATCCGAGAAAGTTTTTCGTCAGCGCAAATTGATAAATTTTGGAAATTATGGAGCAATGATTATTTAAGAAATTTGCCACCTGTTGTGAAAAGATTTGTGCAAAATTGCAATGTACAGAAAGGTGCTGTTGTCCTAGTCAGAGAAGACCATGTTCCTAGACTTAAATGGCCAATAGGTGTAGTTACAGAAGTATTCCAGGTAATGATAATATCATTGGAGTGTTAGGGTCAAACTGAAAAGGAACGGTCAATAGACCAGTGCAGAAGTTGCATGATCTTGAAATTTTTATAGTCCTCTGTATGAAGATTCTGGGAAAAAAAATGTTACACCATCAGTTTTCCCGGAACCAGTGAAAATAGTGCCTCTGAGCCTTGTGGGAAAAGAACATTTGAAACCTACCTCCTATAGTCGACGGGGGCGTGCAGTAAGAACCCCAGTGAAACTTGACTTGTAATAGTTTGTAGTTTTTCTAAAGTGTAGTTTTATATTTTTGTAGTGCTTCTTATAATTAAGATAAGATAAGGTAATGAGTTCAATATTATGTGTTGTTTATAGATGTAATCTCTTAAGAGAAAAATTGCCATTATTTTTC
The DNA here is from genome assembly GCF_015228065.2 of Penaeus monodon. NCBI lineage: Eukaryota > Metazoa > Arthropoda > Malacostraca > Decapoda > Penaeidae > Penaeus > Penaeus monodon. The sequence continues at coordinate 20,869,066 of NC_051411.1, forward strand.
TCAGGATTTTATGACCTCATTCAAGTATACTTAGTTTATGTTAGGAGTAAGTCCTCCTATGGAGGGGAGTAAGTTAAATATGTTAGTTACCCCTTATGATGCTCAGAACACTACGTTTTCTGTGTTTACCCTCAGTTCCTTTGTTATTGTTAAATATTATATTTTTATTAACTAAATTGTAAGTTTTCTAAATGTGTTCTAGAAAAAATATTGCATATTCTATATATTATTAAAATCTAGAATAGAAGTACTTATTTTCCAAAATTATATATTTTTGTGTAACCATTGAAAATTAAAGGCCACTACGTGGCACTGCCAGCTCACCACCTGTTTCATTGACAACCCCCAACCTCGCTCCTGCTTCTTCATGCCTTGTTGACAAATGTGGGTCTAGTGAGACCCATTTTGATATTTTGATATTGACCCATATTGATCTTTTTCTTGTCTATCTTCTTCAGTACCCAACACTCAGAACCATATGATGCAATTGGGAAAACTAATGAGTTCAATAACATCAGCTTTAGGTCCGGTTTAGGTTTAAAATGCTTCTGGTTTTTTTTTTCCAAGATTGTTAAAAAAAGAAAGGAAACCCAACCTGTGGCTGTTTTTGAGCACTTTTTTTGGTTTTTTAAACCTCTTTTATTTTTCCGGTGAATTCAATCATAACCCTAAATTAAGTTACCTCCAAACACAGTCCTCAATTCC
>NC_051411.1:20876520-20881520 GCF_015228065.2 Penaeus monodon
TTTTAAATGAACAATATAAAGTCTGCAGTGATAGTCAGACCCATGCGAAAGAATTTTCCCTAAAAAAATTCGGGACACTCCGTCACTTTTTTTTTTGAAACCTTCTCCTCTCTCTTTTTTAAAATATATATTATTTTATATATAAAATATATATATATTATTAAAATATATTAAATTTTATATAGAAAGGAGAAGAAAAAGAGAGGGGAGGGGGAGAGAGAGAAAAGAGAAGAGAGAGAGAGAACAGATAGAAGAAAAATTTGATATAATATATAAAAAATTTAAACACACACACACACCACACACTATACGTATATATTTGCTTGTGTGTGTGTGTGTGTGTGTGTTGTGTTTGTTGTGTGTATGAAATATTTTACACATAATATGTAAAATATATATTAATATATATATGTATATAATATAAAATTAAAATTTTATATATATATATATATTTTTAATATATATATGTTTATTGCAAAATTTTAAATATAATTTTTATAAGTTTATATATATATATATAAAATTATATATAAAAATAAAATATAATAAAAATTATAATATATATTTTTGGTGTGGAGAAAATAAAAACCAAACCACACACCCCCAACACACACCACACAACCCACACAAAAACCCACACACACAAAAACCCTATATATATAATATATATTTTTATATATATATATAAGAAAATTATTCATTTATTTATATAGTTATTATTTTATTTTTATAAATATCTTTAATAAAAATTTTATTTATGTGGTGGGTGGTGTGTGAAATTGTGGGTGTTTATACGGGGGCCCACCCAAAAAGAATATAAAAAAAATGGGATAAAAAGAAAAAATGCCCAAAAGATGACAGAGAAAATTCCCAAAAAAAATTAAATAAAAGGTAAAAAAAAAAAAAAAAAAAAAAAAAAAAAAAAAAAAAAAAAAAAAAAAGGGACTGAAAAAAAAAATAGTTTTTTTTGGAGGTGAGATTCCCCCGAGAAAAAACAAGTTTTTACTATCGGGGAACCAAAATGAAAGAGACTGAAAAATCATTAGCTTTGCTCCCAAAGGAATACTGAAAGATTAAAAGAAAGAGTTTGTAAAAATTTAATAGGGGTTTTTGGGCTGGGTTTACTAGAATTAAAAAGTAAAAAACCAGAGTAAATGCATCATCGAAAAAAAAACGGATCCCTCCGTAGATGATGAAACCTTTTGGACTCGGGGGAATAAAATTATTTGGAGAAAAGATAGGGAAAATGAAATGGAGGGGTGGGGGGCAATATTAAGGGGGAAAACGAATTAAAAAAAGGGAGATCAGACCCTCAAGATCCTATAGTAGAACAAAAGCAGCAAAGGGAAGTAATAAAATTAAAAAACCAGTGTCAGCCCCCCTCATAAAATAAATTTTTTAAACGAAGACTACCCAAAAACTTTTTTAAAGGGAAATTTTAAAAGACCCCCGGAAAAAAGTGTTACAGTTTCCCGGGAATCAAAGAAAAAGGGAAATTTCTTGTAACGGGGGATTTTAATAAAAACCTGACTGGGAAAGTTTCGTTTCCCTGAGCTAAATTTAGACCCGTGGAATGCAAGTTTGTAGAATCAAAAAGGGAATTTCGGGTCTTTTCCCAAAAAATGTGCAGTTTCTACCCGGGGAAAAGGGGGCTAGACGGGGGACCGTCTATGCTTGCCCTAATATTTACAAAGCAAAAGATGCCCTTTAAAGGGATATGGATTACTGCCCTCCTCGGGTTTTTAAAATTGAAATGCGGGTTTTGCTACAGGAAAAAAAAAGAAAAAAAAATCAATTACAAGAGGTAATTAAAAATCTTGAAGATTTCTTTGATGGCAAAAACTTAAAAACCCTTCCTTTTCCCAAGGGGAACCCTTTGTATGCAATTTTTAATTTTTTAATGAAGCCCTATAAAAAGTAAAAAATTTTGGGTATCTAGAACTGAATAAAAAAAACCTGAAGCGAAAGGGAATAAAGGGTTCAATGTTTAAAAACAAGGAAAGGGTCTAAAGGCAGCGTATGAAAGGTAAAAAGGGAGGAAAAAAAGAAAACCCAAACCCAGAGGGAGGCGAAATCGGGACTTTGAAAATTATATATTAAATAAATGTCCCCCCAACCAAAGTTCTTTTTTTGCCCTACATAATAAAAAAAACAAAAGTAAAGATAAAATTCAGCCCCATCAAAGAAAAATATAAATTTATACTAAAGGGGAAATGTGGAAATTCTTTTTCATGGGGAAATTTCACCCAGTGCCTTTTCAGGAACCAAAATTTGAAATGTAAAAGAAACCGTGAACGCGTAAATCAAAAATTCGAGAAAAACAAATTCGAAAAGAATAAAAAAAAAGCCCTACTGGGGGGGTTTTTTAGACAAGGCCAAGCAGGGGGGCCCAGATGAGATACCCAAAGTGGGTTATGATGTTTGTGCCGAAAAATTATATATTTGCTTATTGTTATTTTCCCAAAAATTCAGTGAGAAAAGGGAAAAACCCCCCCCAAAAAGTTTGGGAAACCTTGCCAATTTTAACACCTTTAAAAAGAACGGGAAAATCAAAACCCATAAGTATCATGCTTTTACCACGGCGGCCAGACATGAACTTCCCGTTAAAAGAAAAAGAAACAATAAAACAATTTGGTTTTTGGGAAAGGGAAAGGGTTTCTTTACGTATCTTGGGGTTTGTGTATACTTAGATTTTAAAGGGAAGGCCCATTTATAGGGTCTCATAGAAAACTTTTATGGAAAATTAGAACACCTAGGTGGAGGGGAAGGGCCCAAATTTCCTCAAATGGATAAAGATTTTCTTAAAGGAATAAAGAGGGGGCCCACCGAATTAGGGGAACCCACTCTACATGGAAAACTAGGGGGAAAACCTAAAGGGATCATTTTAAAGGGGCCGATTAGTTTTTTATTTTCATCAATGATTTAGAGTAGACGAAAGGGCCCAGGAAAGTTACTGAAATATTTCCCAACGACGCAAAATTTAAAAAAAAAGGATTAGATGATGTCTCATCCCCAATGCCCCCAAAAAAGACTCAAAAAATTTAATTAAATTGGATTTGTACGGGAAATGGAATTTAACACCATTAAATCCCATCAAAGTCGGGTTTTCCGAAAAAAGGGGAAAATCGTTCGTTTGCCCCAAAAAAATTTAGGAGACGAAACTTTAAACCCAAAAGCAGATAAGAAAAAGCCCTTTGGGAAAAATAATAAAAAAGGACCTAAGCCCAAATGACCCTATAAATAAACAAAGTTCTGAAATGATAGGGTGTTTGCCAACAAAGAGGGCATTCATGTATATGAAAAAACATGAAAGAAGGTCCCTTCCCCCCATCATTTGGACCTTTCTTGAGTTTGTGCAGTGCAAAGGAGTCCCTACTCAAAAAAAAAAAAAAAAAAAAAACATAAACTAGAAAGAGTTCAAAAAAGCGTCCAAAAAGGGTACCTACTTAAGAGATATGAGCTACGGGAAAGCTACAGAAAAAAAGGGTTTTAATACTTTAGAAGGAAAAAAAAAAGGGGTGAAAATGGCTCGGCTATATTACAGGGAAGGTGAACTTAGGGCAAAGATGACTTTAGAATTTTAAAAAAAAAAACGAGAGGACACAGCAAAAAGGGAAAATAAAAAGAGGCGAGAAAGATGTCAAAAAAGTTCATATCCCAGGAAAAAAATTTTCAACATGGAAAAAAATCTTCCCAAAAAACGTTGTTTTTTGGGGAAAAATTTTGGGAAACAATTTTAAAAAGTTGTTAAAAATTTAAATTTTGGGGACCCTTTTAGCATACCTCTTCTTTCCCCTATTTAAACAGTAAAAACAAAACACACCACACACACACAAAACACACACACACGCATTTTATAAAAAATATATATATTTAAAAATAAAAATATATATATATATAAAATAATAATATTATGTATATATTTTTTTTATATTGTATATTTTTATATATATATATATAATATTTTATTTTTATGTGTATAATAATAATTAGTATATTATATATTATATATATTCATATGTATTTTTATATTATATATTAAAATATATATATATATTAAAATTTTATATAATATATAAAATATATATAATAATAATATATACCCGTTTGTGTAAAGGGGGTATAATAATATATAATATAATATATAAAAAATATAATATAGATATATATATATAAAAATTTTAATTTTTAAAAAATATATATATATTATAATATTTAAGTATAAAAAATAAAAATATGTAATTATATATTAATTATATATAATATAAAAAATAAAAATAATATAAAATTTATATTAAAATATTTTATAATAATACCCCAATATATAATATTTAAAATTTTAATATATATATAAAATATAAATTATATGTATTTTTATATATATATATATATTTTATATTATATATATATAATAAATTTTATCTTAAATTTTTATTATAATATTATATATATTTAAAATATATTTATATATATTATATAACCCTAACATATTATATATCTTTTATAATATTATTATATTTTATATATATATTATAAGTTTTTTTTTTTTATTTTTATATATTATATATAATTTTTAATTTTATATAGGGGGGGGGATATTTTAATTTTTTTATATTTTTATTTTGTTTAAGGGATATTACATTTCATACATACAAAACAAAACACCACACATCCACACCCACACACACACACACCCACACACACACACACACACCACCCACACCCACCCAAAATCTTTTATATAATATTTTATATATATATATTATATATATATATTTTATATATTAATATCATATATAATTATTATCCCTTAAATTTGGTTTTGTTGTGGTGTGTGTGTGTGTGTGTGGTGTATATATTTTTGTTTTTTATTTATGTATGTTTGTAAAATTTATATAAAATTTTATATTATATTAATTTATATATATATTTTATATTAAAACCTACCCACACACACACCCCCCACACAAATTTTAAATTTATATTTTATCTTATTATAT
>NC_051411.1:20889020-20894020 GCF_015228065.2 Penaeus monodon
CAGAGGGATGGCAGCGTGATGAATAGCATTATGATGGTCGAAAAAATAGCAGGGCGATGCGCGATGGTGTGGTGGAAGAATGGCAGGATGGTGATAATAATAATAATGATAATAAAGATCACAATAATAATGATAATAATTGGGGACCACGAGGACCGGTCTCCCAGCGCGCGAGTTCGAATCCTGCCCGATGGCCCGAAGTAGAAAGCAAGGGCATCACTCGAGGCTGCGGCCGCCACCTGCAGGAACCGAGGTCCTGCCAATCATCCTCATATATAATAATTATTATCATTATTATTTTATATTCATGTTATTATTATTATTATTATTATTATTATTATTATTATTATTATTACTATTATTATTATTATCATCATCACCATCATCACCATCATCATCATCATCATCATCATCATCATCATCATCATCATCATCATCATCATCATCATCATCATCATCATCATCATCATCATTATCATCATTATTGTGATTATTATCATTACTGTTATCATTATTATTGTCATTATTATTATCATCATTATTATCATCATTGTTATCATCACCGTTATCATATCGTCATCATTATTATCATCATAATTATCACCATCATTCTCATTTTATCACATCATTACATTATCATCCATTATCATCATTATGTTATAATTATTATCATATTATATATCATTATGATTATTATCATTGTTATTACCATTATTATCTTATCATTAATTCATTATCTTATTTTATCTATCTATTTATTTTATTATTATCATTATATTATATCATTATTATTGCCATTATCATTATTTTTATTATATTATATTATTTTATTATTTATTATTCATTATTATTCATATTATATCAATATTATTATCAATATTATTATCAATATTATTATTAGTATATATATTGTTATTGTTATTGTTATTTATTTATATGTTATGTTATTTATGATGATGTTATTGTTATTTTATTGTATTGTTATTTATCGTATTATGTCTTTTTTATTTTGCATCAACATATCTATTGTTATTCATTACTATCATCACTAATATTCACTTTATTATCATTATCATTTTATTTTCTTTAGTTGTTATTATTATCATTATTATCACCATCATCATAATCATAATTATTATTATTATTATTATTATTATTATTATTATATATATATATATATATATATATATATATATATATATATATATATATATATGAGAGGGCCAATAATGATTAATCATTCACTTGATATTATTCAGCCTCTCTAGATCTTCTATCCCTTCTTTTGCCAGAATAATAATATGGGTAAAAGCAAACATCGACGATATTTCTAATTTATTAATCATAGGTAACATATAATTGATAACTTTATAAATCAAAACTATACAAAACTATACAACCTATAAACTGTACAAAAATTCAGCACGCTGCGGTATTGGCACGTAGATAATACACGAGGCGCCCCCAACACGCATACACACCAGACACACAAATACGATATAATTACCATTCACTCGAAATAAAGAAACTTAAACAGATAAGAGCCCGAACGCTGCAAATGTCTCATGCGGTTACTATTCCAAAGAGGGCTTCGCATACACTCCGTTTTTCTACTAACGCTTTGTCCGTATGCCGAAGCCGGTGGAGCACACGACTCCTCGGGGGACGACAGGGGGGTCCCCACCCTTGTCGAGAGGCTGTGATCTGTCGCCGTGCCTCGGTGTTCGCCAAGCTAGGGCGAAAAACCCCGGGTCTTGTTGCCGGTGCTGCGGGCGACGGTGGCGACGTCGAGCAGCGCCCAAGGTCCCTGAGAGAGAGAGAGAGACCGTATCGATGATGCGTATTGGCACTATTATCCTATTTCATTTTAAATACTTTGTTTCACGTTGGACCATCTCTCTCTATAATAAAGTTTCCTTACCGAGGTGTTTAATTACGAAGCACGACGACGAAGGCTCGTCAAGCCAAGAGTATCGCCACTCACCTGGTGGGGGGCGTTCGCATACATTCGAGCTGCCACTTTTTCTTTTTTCTTTTTTTTTCCATCCGCATCCTATTTTCTTTACATCTAATTTCGCATGTTCATCTATTTTTCATCATTACTTATATCACAAATTATTTCATTCGTTCTTGGCTCTTGTTCTCATTCCTCTTTTGTTCGTGGGTTCACTGGGGTTATTCATGAACAATTCATTTGCACAATTCGCGCGTCACACTATCCTTTTTCCCTATACGTCTAATGTAGTTTTTTTTATAACAGTCTGAGGTGGCTTCCATTCGTGTAATATAAGTAAGTATCTCAGACATAGTTAGTATTAATTAGCTCTCGATGGTTAGATCAATTACACACAACTCATTCGCCTCGTTCACACTTCACCTAGTATGCGGAACTGATAGACGGGGATTCTCTTTCAATAGTCGTTACATCATTTTGTTTTGTTTCAATCCATAACTTTTCGCCCTTTCATATTATATATATATATATATATATATATATATATATATATATATATATATATATATATATATATATTTTTTTTTTTTTTTTTTTTTTTTTTTTTTTTTTTTTGGGGGGGGGGGCAGCAGGATAAGAAAAATGAAAAAGTTGTAGGATAAGCCAGATAAAGATTGAGAAGAAAACAATGGAAAATGAAGAGAGAGAGACGTTGAAACTAGTGGGGCAAACCTACTTGCTGCTAAAAAATAAGGAAATAAATAAATTTCCTTATTTAGTTATTTGGAAATTAGAGATTAAGGTCATTTCGCAGGTTCGAGTATTTCTCAAGGCATTGGTGGGCTAATTGCCGGCTGTTACGTCGCCTGAGATGGGCCTCGATGTACGGCGACATCCTCCGCCATCAGTAGTGGTCGTTCAGTAGGGGTGCCCGTTCTCCGCGAGTCAGCTCTACGTCCAGGATCACTGGTTTGTCCCAGGCTCTCCTTGCTAGGATGTAGGGTCTATCAGCTTCATAAACTTAGATGCAGACGCCCATGTCCCCAGGCAATAAAACGTGCATATCAGATAATATCAATAAATAACATATCATAGGCATATCAAGAGTGCTCAGAAAAAGTGGCCAGAATACTTTTATTATCAGTTAATGCATGGAAATATATTTCCCATGCATCAAACTGAAATGCCTGATGATTTCATACAATGTGAAAAATTTGTACAGTACACTTTAAGAAAACCAAAAGCGTTATCAATGATGCAGTGTTCTTAGGTAATAGCATTGCTAACTTTGCTGACTTATTACATACATACATACATACATATGCATATACATTTGTATATACATATATATATATATATATATATATATATATATATATATATATATATATATATATATATATATATACACACACACACACACACACACACACACACACACACACACACACACACACACAACAATATATATATATATATATATATATATATATATATATATATATATATATATATATATATATGTGTGTGTGTGTGTGTGGTATGTATGTATGTATGTATGTATGTATACATGTTTGTTCATCAGCCATTAATTCCACTGCAGGATCTAGGCCTCTCTCAATTTATTATTGAGAGGTCGTTTGGCAGTACCACCCTTACCTGATGGGATGCCCATCCTTATCGACCGCAGTCCAGCGCGATATCACTTGTGCCACGGTGGCGACTTCCCCTACGACAACTGCCTTTAATTTCTCAAGGCGATATGTCGGTTTCTCGCCGTGAGATCGGGCTCGAGCCAATAGCCGGAGCGCAAGCATATTTTATAAGTGCTGTGACGGGGAAGCGAACTCGGGACCACGAGGGTCGGAGTCCAGAGCTTTATCACCTGGACCATTGAGGCGGTTATATATGTATACATATATATATTATATATATATATATATATATATATATATATATATATATATATATATATATATATGAACACTCCCACGACATCTCTCTGCCCATCACCTCTTCATCTCCCAGGTCCCTTCGCCAATACGCCTCTGAAATCTGCCCCAATCTGTCAATCTGTCTTCCTTTGGGAGTCTTACGATCCAACTCGCTCCAGTTTCCTTTTCTTCCATCTCACAACCAATTTGTGGGGAGAATGCACTCATAACATTCAGTATCACACCTTCCACGTTCAGCTTTATACTTATCATTCTATCAGACACTCCCTTTATTTCCAGAACACTTTTAACAAGCTTTTCCCTTAGAATGGGGGTTGACTAAAACGAATGTAAGAAAAGGAATGTCAATTGGGTATTATATAAGCAGAGTCTGGGTGTTCTGAATATCATAAAAGCTGTTACGATACTCAAAACACTGACATTCCCATTCCAATTTTATAATACTTAAAACACTGACTGCTTAAATATCAACACCGACATTCCAATGATAAAATACTAAAAACTCCGACATTCCACTTTTAAAATACTCAAAACACCGACATTATATATACATAATACTCAAAACATCGGCATTCCACTTTTTAATACTTAAAACGCCGATATTACATTTTTAAAATATCAAAACACCGACATTTCACTTTTAAGATACTCAAAACACCTTCATTCCACTTTTTAATACTGAGATCACCGACATTACATTTATGTAATCCTCAAAACGCCGACATTCCACTGTTATGATACACAAAACAGACATTCCTCTGTTATAATACTCAAAACACCAACGTTACGCTTTTGTAATACTCAAAACTCCGACATTTTTAACACTCAAAATACCGACATTCCACTTTAATAATACTAAAAAAATTGACTTTCCGCTTTTTAAATAATCAAAACACAGACAGTCCGATTTTATCCAATATTACAATAATAAAAAAGTGACATTCTACTTTAAAAATACAATTCCACTCTTACATAGAGTTCTGGTTGTCATTCCTTTTTTTGCATTCGTTTTCCTACATTTCTTTTCTTATATTCGTTTTAGTCAATCCCCCAGAAAGAGAAAGAGATAGATAGGTAGATAAATAGATAGA
>NC_051411.1:20896520-20899398 GCF_015228065.2 Penaeus monodon
AAATGGCACGTTCTCACACTATTCCTTTCACCTCAGATCGCATTTCCGTGTGATCGAGTATGTGATCATTAAACATGAATATCGTTTGTTAGTTAAGTAATTAATTATTTTCTATCGTTTTTAGTGATTTATATTGTTTCAGCTGCAACGAATTTAACGAGCTCGTGATTTTATCCTATCACGAATATCATTTCATTTGATCTCGTCCATCCCCTCGCCCCGACCTGACCGTACCTTTTCTTTCACTTGCGGTCATTTTGGAAGAGAAAAGGTTGTTTTCCCGTCTTGACCTGATCTCACTTTCTCTTTTCCCGGTCGGTGGCGACGTGGGAAGGGTCTGATGACCGCGTGGTTCCCTGTAATTTGGTTGTTGTTTTGTTGACGCCTTGGGAATTAACCATAGCATTGTTGCATTGCTTTTTGGTGACACGTTCTATCAGCGATAGAACATAGCTTGTAACGCAATTTCATAGAAATTCATTGTTTTGAATATAACGCAGGATCTTCCCCCATATATTGCACAGGATTGCCCGATATTGCCCCGGGGTTGTCCATTAATTAATGTACGACTAGGGTTTAAGCTAGATTAATCACACCTTTCTCACCCTCCTCAAGTCGCTTGCATGTTTTGGATACATCCAAAGCGTTTGTGTGATTCGTGATAATTTAAATATCCTTAGGGAATTTTGCGGGCACCCATCACAGATACGCAGAAGAGAGCAGGTTATCTTATAGATTTCCCTGGCTCGAGTCGCCTCAGTTATATACGGCATTTGGGTATAGGATCCCCCCCCCCCGTTAATGAGTTTTAGTGAGGTCTGACATGCTAGCTAGACATGTACCTCGGCAGTTCAGATTTCTGCCCCCGAGAAGATTTGCTTGTTAAATAGCTTGCGAATATTTTTTCATGTCACCATTCATTCATGCGTACATTCTGTTACATATCATTTAATGTTGAATTCAATGTGGTAGTTGAAATAATTTTAAATAGCTAGCATTGCTATTTTACTTCAGTTTTGTTATAGTGAGTGTTAATATTCGTGTTTGTGATTCATTCTCTGTGTGAGGTCACTCTCGCTTTCCCTCTCATTCACGCTAGCTGTCACTCACACACGCACACACACACACATTCACCTCACTCATACACGCAGGACAAAAGACACTGACCCTTTTCATTAATAGGGTTGGTTGCTGTCTTAGTGCCGGCGTAAAGATTTATGGTGTATCTCTTTAGCCTGCAATTTTGTCTGTTGTGACGAGTGGCTCGTACATGATGTACAATGTACGGAAGATCGCCATAGGCCTGCGACCGGATGTTCATCAGAGCAGGTGTTAAGCCGTCCATGATGTTGTGGACGGGCATTGCCTGCCGAGACGCCCCGAGTTGCCACCGCCTCCCCCCCCCCCCCGAGACCGAGGCTGCAGATCCATTCAACTCCAGGAGCTCGTAGCGCAGGTATCAGCCGCCTGAGATGCCGCACCCCCTGCCCGACGCCCGTAGATCCAGATGAAGATTACGAGGACGAGCATGCCGCCGAAAAGGACCTGGACGAGATCTGTGAGGACGTGTGGACGAGGACGCCGCCGAGGTCTAGACGAATCTGAAGTCAAGGAGGACCTGTGCGAGACTTTCGAGGACGTGTGGACATCGAGGACGGACAGATTACACCGAGGACCAGGATGATGAGGACAACATGGACGAGCAACCACGAAGATGCACCAGGAGGGCGAGGTGCGAGTAGGTGGCCGAGCAATATAGGATATGCATAATTCTATTTCTGTTACCAGTGGACCACGTGGCTGGTGACCACGCGGATCTAAAGGCCCAAATAAGAACCACTTGCTCAGCGAGGGCGGAGGTCACATTTTATATCTCACCTCGTTTGACCGGGAGTTCGTCGCCAGCGACCAGCGCGGTAAGGTCAGCTCCGCCCTCTCCCTCCGGGCAGCTGGCTGCGACCCGCATACCGCCATACCCATAACTAGACATGTCTCGTGTGTTCTTATACTGCGTGTGTCAACTCTTAGAAATAAAGAGTGAATGCCGTTAACAAGTATAACTACCCCTCTGCTCACAATTGTATGAAGGATGAATATAGCCTTTTACAATATATATATTTATATATATATAACATATATATATATATATATTATATATATATATATATATATTATATATATATATATTATATAATATATTATATTATATATTATATTATATATATATATATATATATATATATATATATATATATATATATATATATATTATATATATATATATATATTATATAATCATATATAACAAAATTATATATATGCACTATATAATATATCCTATATAGTAATATTTATTGATATTATATATATGTATTATATCTATGATACATTATTACATACCCATAAATACATATACACACAAATATCCTAGAATCCGACACTTTCTCGTGCCAATCAAACCCCCCCACCTCGTGTCGTTGAAGTGATCTCCTGAGACATTATGTTATCACTCTAGGAGATAATATACAATCTCAATCTCTTTCACCTCCAAACTCTCCCACAGATGGAAAAAAAAGTTAGTCTGAAGTGGCAACACTTCCACCTGGAGGACGTACTGGCGTAATTTTCCCTGCTTTCGATGGCGGTTGTGGAGGGCATTCGTAAACCTTCCATGCAACCCTGTCTACAATGAAGCACTCTTCGCCGGCAACTCACTCTAGGACCGAGAAACCAAGTTTATCTCACAAGTGAGGAGTGCGCGCACATGCACGCCAGTATGTCCAATTTTTTTTTTATTTTTTTTTTGGGGGGGGGTTTTCAAATAATACTTTTTTTTTTATTGTTTATCACTGTGCCTTCCGAAGATAAAAGCACCAAA
>NC_051411.1:20899498-20909498 GCF_015228065.2 Penaeus monodon
CCTTACAAACTACGTTCCCACACGTTAACTAAATGGATGGTGGCAGTGACTCCTCTTTACACATACTGACGAGATATAATTGTATTAGCTTTTGCTACATCGTCCAAGCCTCTGGCGGCGTCTTGTGAAAACCTCTACTTCTCCGCCTGTTCACTTGCGGGCGACAAGATCCAGCTCTTTGTCGATTGTGACTTGAAAGGTGAGGTGGTGGTGGGATTGCCAGCAGGCGCTCCTACCGCCATGATGTAAGCATGCGGTACAATCTCTCTATCAGCCCGGCGGCTGTTGTGACAATTCTAATGTAATGTACCAGCGTGGCGTTCGGCTCGCTATAATGCATGCAACACCTGTCTGCATAATCAGTTGTCTCTAAGATCTGCCATGTGCAATAGTAACCTAGTCTGATTCTGTGAAGAATGACTTCGGTACCTCTGATTCCTTCAGAGAGTGCCAGTGGCTCATAGCCTGTGGCGTCTGAGTACCATCTGGCCGAGGGGGAGGATCTCGTTTTCTCTCTGTGAAGCTGCAGGAGGAAGGCACGAGCTGTGGCGTTACACTTCTACCTTAAGATTTTTCGGCTCGGTTTTATGATCATGGGATTTGGGGGCATACCCCTGCCAATGTCAGCAAGCTAATTCCCTCTGATGCCTATGTGGCTGGGGACCCAGTTTATAATTATTATTCTACCCCGAGTAAGAATCCTCTCCGCTATGGTAAGCACAGTGGTCGGGAGGTATATGTCGTTGAGTAAGCTTTACTGTAGACAGTCAATGGCTGCCCTGGAGTCTGTATGTATGACCACATGTCCTTCCCTCAAGGACGCGTGGGCTAGGGCTCCCATGATCGTAACTGCCTCTGCCTTTAGCGAGGTGTTGTCTGTTACTCTCATGGATTGTGTGGCATCCCTTGCTGCGAAGCCGGCGCCTGCAGTGTGGCTTAAGGGATCGACTGATCTATCCGTGAAGTAGGTTGTACTACCTGGAGAAGTGATGGCTGCAATGACCCTCTCGGCTTCTGCCTCTAGACTAGGCATGATGTATTGATTTCTTTCCTTGACAAGCTCATAACAGAGAACTCAATCAAGGTTTGTGCCCACGGCGGGGCTTCAATAACGTCGGGGTGGGGGGAGTCTATGCCCTTGGCAAGTAGTTGTTCTTTGAGCTGATAGCGTATCTACATCCTGGTTATGTGAGACAGCCAGGAGTTGTTTGCAAACAGCTCATGGATTTGTTCTAGGCATCTGAGTATTTTTTGTCTCGTGTTTGTGTTTCTGGGTGCCTAGATGACCTTTGAAAGTCAGCTGCCATTGCATCAATTTGTGAGTCCAGAGGGAGAAGGTTTGCCTCCATGATGAGGTTGAGGGCCTTCGTCCACCTTGGGGCACCCGGAATGATCCTGGCAGCTTCATTTTGAACTGTCTCCAATTTTCTCTTAATCTCCACCCCACTGGTGTATGTTGAGGATGCTGGACATTAGGGTGTTGAAAAGGGCTGGTCTGAGGACCCCACCCTGAGGTGTTCCATTTTCTAGTGGCATATGCTGTGATAGGTGACCTTGGAATCTGACTTTGGCTGTGCTGTTCCTGAAATAGTCCCCTATCCAAGCCAGGAACTTTCCACTGATTCCCTTCCGGATCAGGCTCTCCTGAATAGCAAGAGGATTTGCTAATTCAAAAGCTTTCTCCAGGTCTAGGAATACTACCACAGAAGTGACAGTGCTGATTGTGCTTAAGAGCGTGGTTATGCTGTGTGCTGAGCTCATGCCCCTTATGAACCCATGGAGGTGTTCATGTGGCGGTTCCATTTTCCATTGGAGTCACTTTAGTGCCATTTTCTCGGCTGTCTTGCCCAGACAGCTGAGGAGAGAGATGGGGTGGTACTTCCCTGGCTCCTTTGGTTTTGCGATAGGAACTATGATGGCCCTCTTCTAGCTCTGGGGTAGAGTGGAAGTTTCCCAGGACTTGTTGATGAGTTGCAGGAATGCAAGCTCACCTGCTATTCCTAGGTGGGAAATGATGGGGTACGAGATCCCATCAAAACCTGGGGCTTTGCAAGAACTGTTTTATTAGATTTGTCTTAGTTCCCTCAGAGAGACGATAACATCTGAGTTACCGGGTTCGGCTACCCTGTCTCTCTCATATCGGCAAGTCTGCCTGGTTGTAGACGTTGTTGGTTTGCCTTAAATTCAGCCGGCAGACTGTTGCAGCTTGTTCTCGCAGATAAATTCTGCACCAGTTTGTTTGCTTCTGATTGAGGGTCGTGGTATGTGCACCTCGGGGCTGAGCAGCTGGTAGCTCGCCTGACCCGTTGCTACAGCTCTCTATGACTGCTTCCCTTAGGAGGGCTAGGTTGTCAGGGGTTCTTTGCCTTCAGAAATGTTTTCTATACATGTTCACTCTGTGGTTGACTTCCTTAATCTCATTATTAAAGTACGTGGCGTCTTTATAACTCCAGGACCATGGCCAAGTTTTAGGCTTTATCTGTGAGGCTGCTTGATTTATGGCACTGATAAGTCTGGCTTCAAACATTTCCACGTTTTCACTCCGTGGGGGTTCATTGCTTCTAAGACAATGGGCCAAGGCATTCTGAAAGGCTTGCCAGTTGGCCTTGTCTGTTTTCCATCTTGGATTTGGATGTGGCATTTGGGCTGGGCCAACATCCATGAGGGTAGTAACAGTACCATAATGGTCACTTGTGACAGTGTCATCGACACACCATCTAATTCTCTCCACCCAAACCGTAGTGGCCAAGGTGAGGTCTAGGACCCCTCCTCTGACATGCGTTGGCTCTTGGCTAATGAGAAGAGTGATCTCGGGGAAAGTCTCAAGCATGTTGGCTATGTGATGGCCTGCTGCATCCAGTGCCCTGCAGGGAGCCAGGATGGGGTAATGTGCATTGAAGTCTCCCTTATGATTACTCGGTCTTGTGCTGCAGTAGCACAGACCTGGGTGATGTCTAAGCTCCAACAGCCTGGCTTGCTGTACACATTGTACAGCTTTAGGGGCCCCCCAGCCAGGTGAATCTCAACGGCAAGAGATTCAGCTTCCTCTCCACAGTGCGGTGCATCAGCTACTGCGGAGCAAGGGATTGCTGCTCTGAGCAGGGTTATCATGCCTCTTTTGCCAGCTATGCTTGGCAGTATGAAGACATGATACCCTAAAGAAGCGAACAGTCCCCTCTATTAATGTCTTAAGGAGCATGACAATGTCAGTGTTCCTTGATGGCACTATTGCATGGGATGGCATTCTTTGTATTGAAGCCACAGATGTTCCATTGTAGTATGCTTAGATTGTCTCATGATGTTACTTGGTGGTAGTTACATCAGAGACGTCTTTATATTCGGTTTTAGAGTCAGTTGTGCCAGAGTCTGACAACTCCATTGTGAAGTCCTCGCTGGTTGAGGGATCTTCATCTATTTTTGTCAGGCTAACCGTGGGTCCAATGGGAAGTGGAGAGCCTTTGGTAGCTCTGACTTTTGTGAGTTTAGATTTTTTCACTTCAGGCTCTGTCTGTGTATCTTTTCTCTTTGCTGACTTTACCCGAGTAAGAGCAACTTGTTCTGGCACTGGCTGCACAGATTCAGACTGTTCTGGCTCTGCCTGTGTGGGTATGGCCAGGGTTGGAGTGGGGAGAGGAGTCTTGTCCTGGGGTGAGGGTGGGGCTGTTTTGACTCTGTCCAGCTTCCTTCCTTTCAGGACTGCAACAGTCTGGGTCATTGCTGTAATGGCGAATGTGACTGCCTCCCACGCCTCCTCACTCGACCTCCTGTTGCTACTGCAGTGACTACAGCAGTCATATCTTCCTCGTCAAAGAAGAGATTGTCGTCTCTTGGGGAGGCTTTTACAGTGTTCTTTGAACCTTTATTCCTGTGGTTCTTTTTCTACATCTTAGAAATGGTGGGAAACTCATTTTTATTGGAGATATCCGGTGTTGGCTGTGGAGGGGCTTCCTTCCTCTTAGGAGGTCGGGAAGTCTTGTCTCTTTTGTTCTGTCCCCAGACATGGGTGCCTAGGGGAGCAGGCCCTCAGGCGACAAGAAGTCGCTTTTAAGCAACCTCTTGTCGCCTGAGGGCCGCTTCTTTCCTAGCAGAGCAGGCCAGGCTCCAGGCATGATGCCCCTGGTCTAGGTTGGTATATTTGGCTTTTGTGTCCCTTTGGCCTTCCTTGTGTGCCTTAAGGCAGACCTCAGTGTTATGTGCCTTGCTACAGACACTACATTTAGGCTTGGCCCTGCAGCTATCTTAGTGATTAGGGTTCTTTTCAAGGTCACCAGGACTTGCCTGGCTGGGCTCTTCCCTTTCGATATTCGGGAAGCATCCACGACCTGTGGGTGTGATGTGATCACATCCACATCATATGATAGAGAGAAGTCAAGTAGCACCATCTTGACTCTCCTATTGTAAAGATTCAATGGCGAGAGACACTTTCCTCCCATCATTAAGCTCCTTGGTTTCTTGCAGGAAATTCAGGGTAGCTTGGTCTTTGGGCATGATAATCGTGCCCTGGTCTCTGGCAGCCCAGATTGTCAACCAGATTTTTCGCTGCATCTCCAAGGCTCTTACCAGTAGGTAGGCATTGTCGAAGCCTTCAGCTTTAGAGGGAACCTTAAACTGTGGGAAACGTCTAGGAGGTCCAGACTCGCGCTTAGAGTCTGTCTCCTGCCTGGGTCGTTTCGGTAAAAAGTAAAAAGTGCCCACACTGGAGGTCGCGCGTCCACGGCGTTCTCGTGGGAAGTGGGTGGAGACGCGCGGCCCGGGACCCCGTTATAGCGAATGAGAATGGCGCCACCTGTGGTTTGCTCTGGGCACGGTCTCCTTGACCATGACTCCAGGGCTATCCCTCGGCTAACCTATGCCGTTGAAGCAGGTTGAAGCTCGGTGGTCGCTAATCAGGGGCTGGCCATTCCTGCGGCCCTGGCGGCCACATAACAATTAGATTAACGCCACTGGCTGTGACACTTCTTTCCTTGGCTCCCATAAATCCTTGCGACAAAGGATTTATGGTCCTGGCACGAGTACTAGCAGCAAGTGTCCCATGCCGGAAACTGAAACCAGTGGGATGGTAGGGTAAGGATATAGGATGTTGGGTTCATGCTATGGCAAAGAATAATGAGATAGTGAGGGTAAGGTTATGAAAGTCACGTAGCATCAGTTGACGAGGTGAAAGTAATTAAAAGCAGGGATGTGACGGCTGTGGCAAAGGGGAGGGTAAACTTTAAGACATTAATAGGTTACAACAAACCAAAAGAAAATAAACTACGTTAAAAAACAGAATGAGAGAACACAAACAAAACAACAACTGAACAAAACAAGGGATAGGGGAAGGGGAAAGGTGAAAATGAAGGCGTAGGAGGTGGTTTCAAAGGATGAGGCCAAGCTTAAAAATCTGCATTCACTTCTTTGTCCCATGCCAAAGAAAAAGAGTCATGGCCTAATCCCAGTCTCCAGCCGGAATGAAAGATGGTGTTGAGTCTATCCAGCTAGTCGGTATGCCAAGCACGGTGTGTTTACAGACCAACCTACGCCACTCAATGTTCAGAGGAAGCAGAGAAGCTTCCTCGTGGAGTTCAGATGTTGTAATAAATAGATCCCAATCTACCATATAGATCCATCTGAGTACTTTATTCTGAACAAGCTGGAGTTTGGGCTTGTTAGTGTATGCTGTTTATGTGAGTGCAAGTGGTGTGTATATGAGGAGAGGTTTAATCAGTGTTTTGTATAGATGCAGCTCCATATTTTCTTCCCAAGGCAGCCATTGTATTGATATGCAAGTGGAATTCTAAGTAGGTATCAAAGGTTAAACCAAGGATGGTACAAGAGGATCTGATTTGGAGAGGTGCTTGTAATCTATCGAATGTGTTGAGGTAAATATCGTAAGGAGGAAGTTTTTGTGGCTTTACAAAGAGAACTTTTGTTTTTGTTGCATTAGTCTTGATACGCCATTTATGGTCCCATCTCGAGACGGTGTCGAATTTGTTATTAATTCGCTGAACACCTGAAAGCGCATTGTGTCGAGCTAAGTGTGTAGTCGTCAGCACAGAGGATAGTGAATGAGTCTGTGTGTGTGTGGGGTCTGGAAGATCATTTGTGTATAATGTATAGAGTGTTGGGCTGACTATTCTGCCCTGAGGTATTCCAGTGTGCATTGAAATGGTGCCTGAAACTTATCTTGAGAATTTTAATTTTAATCTGCGGTCATCAAGAAAACTGCAGAGAATTTTTAAAATCAAAGGTGGGATGTAAAATTTAGTGCACAGCTTGTCCTCGAGGCAAGCATGCCAGACCGTGTCAAAGGCTTGCTTAACATCTTTTGTGACAAGGACAGTCTTTAGTCGCCGGTTTTTGTTGTTTCTGTAGTTTGCCGGTTTTTGTTGTTTATGTAGTTTGTGATGATGTCGAACGATGCGTACGAAAGCCGAATTGTTTGTGTGAGAGAAGGTTATGGTCTTCCAGATACCACCTTAGTTGAGCGTTTATGATTTTTCGAAAATTTTGCCTAATGTCTCAAGTAGACTAATAGGGGGTCTTTTTGTGGCTTAGGAATGAAGGCCACTAAAGCAGTTTTAAAAGGAGAGGGAAAATAGCCGGTAGCAAGAGAAGCGTTGTAAAGGTCAGTCAAAGCTTGTATAAGGTTGTCAGGTGAATAAGGAGCCTGGAGCCTAGCGAGGAAACCTCTATTTTTTTCTTTTACTTCCTCACACGAGATGGGGGCTGTGAGTTCGCAGGTGTCGTCCAGCCTATCCAGTCGGATAATTGGCTCTGGGTTAGTTTCTATCTACCCTGTTCTCTTGACTACAAGGTATCAATTTCTTGTATTCTGTCAGTGAACAGGGGATGGGGAGGGTGAGGGTAGTAAGCTTTGGCCCAGTGTTCTTAAATTTTTTTTATGACATCTACGGGATCTGAAACTTTTACGTTATTATAAATGATGTGGGAGAAGGGGTAGGTAGTTACTACCTTTAAGTTGTTGGATTTTTTGCCAAAATTTCCGTGGATTGTGAACTCTACTTTTTATTCTACTTTTTAAACTAAATCTGTCCAATATTTTTGTCGGTTCTTATCAAGACAATCGATGAATATCTTAGAATAGATAAGTCCCATCGAACATGGTTTAATCTGTTTAAATTTTGAGTAAAACGCCTTCGAAAACAGGTCAGGAGACGTTTTGTCCTTTCAGATGTCTGAAATGATATATGAGTTTTACACTGAGACCTGAGATGGTGCTCAGCATAATTGAGGCGATGGAGGTGAAGATGTAATTCCAATGCCCATCTATTGTTTGTGAATCAAGCTCATTAAGATTAAATTAATGTTTTTGATAATTTAATTTGGATTTAAACGACTCCCAGTCGGCTTGTTTATACCGGAAAGATCGTCTTTGGTGATGTGGTAATTTTAATTATGATGGGTATGTGGTCTGAACCAACGTTCGGACCCGGTTGTAGGTGTGTATGGTAGGCAAGTACTGCCCTGTTCCCGAAAACCCCTTCCTCTGGGTGTGTATGAGGTGAAGAAATCGGATCCTATGTAGTGGAGTCTTTTGGTTTAAAAAATAGAAAGGAGTTGCCTACCGTGTGCATTGGTAATGCTGTGGTGTAATGTCGTGTGGGTAGCTTGATATCTCTGGCAAAGAAGACTGGGAGGTTGTATATTGATTTGTGCAAGAGCAATTAGTGTTGGTTATATACCGTGAAGGATATGGGGCCTGGTGATACTGACTGCGTGAAGTCGGCCTGAAGGAGGATGAGACTCGGATATGGGATTAGAGGATACAGACTCCTTGCAATGTACCTGATGCCTTAGGTACATAGGCGATTCTATAGCTGTGATGTATAGAATCAGTAGGACCACATCTGGGTGTTCTGTTCTAGAAAGTCGTAAGAATATACGGATCGAAACAAAATTATATTTGCCTGAACGATTCATGCCACCGGTGACCATTTCCTGGTTACTGTGATACATCCGGTACGGTTCGTGTCAGCCTCGACGGGTTCCGAGCAGGAGGGCTGCGCAGAACAGGGCGGGTCTGAATCGGACATTCCATACTTCGCGTTGTCCCAGCCCCTAAGAGCACGACAACGCTCCTCAGGAAGGAGCTCTCGCTCGGGAACGACTGATCGTCCGAGCCGCACTCGTTCAGGTGTCTCCTACGATTTTGCGTTGGTCGTTCTTGATTAATTGGATTCTTTGGATTTCGTTGGTGCTGGTTGCAAATGAGGTGTCTTGTATGAGCAATGAGCTCTGGGTAGTGTTGTCACCTCAGTAGCTGTGATTTGTGATGTGGCATATTCGGATTATAAATTGTGCTCGTAAGATTCTCTGGGACAAAATGTGGGGAGCTGTTCTTGTAACATGATAGGGACGATGTTTGCGAATTCTTAGCGTATTTAGCAGAACAAGATACGTGTAAGATGGCTTGTAAGTTTGGGCTTGTGTTTGGTGTGATGTGTGTGAGTTGGGAAGGGGATGAGGACAGAGTTGCTGGATGTAGAGGGATGTCTGGATCTTGCAGTCTGGCAGGCAGTGTGACGCTGTGAGAGATTTTCTGTTTATCCCTAAGTGGTTGTTTGATGAGTATCCTCGGTTTGGGGCAGGATCGTAACTGCAAACGTGCGGACCCCTCACACTTGCAGTATTTGATGCATTTGCATTGCCAAGAAGTGACCCTTTCACCGCCGCGAGGCATACTTCTGTGTATGTTTGGATGTGTGGTTTATTGTGTTCATCCGTTAACAGTAGGGATTGGTCGATGGTGGAATTAAGCACTCTGGTTTCCAATGTAGGTTGGGGCCCGGATGTAATTAAAACTCTGTCCCATGTGTAAGAAACTTCTGGGCTTCCCCTGTGCAGAGACCGAATCTATACGATTTCGTGACTCAGTGGCTTGTAAATGTCAAGGACGTGGCACCTATTCTTGGCAGATGGACTCAACAATCGTGGAGGTATTGTATAGTCGAGGCTTTTTAGCCCAACCGTGCATTTTGCTTCGTTTCCCGAAGAGGGACGGGTAAAACTTGATCTTTCAAGTTTCCTTGGCCTTCGGGTTCGAAAGGAATAGGGTCATTTGTTCGGGTTTACAGCCATTGATGATTTAGAGGTTGTACTTCCCTGGTTGTGAATATCTTCTGGGAGCATCTCGGGAGACAAAGTTCTCCAGAATGCCAGTTTTATGTCAGCCATGGTCATGCATAGCTTGGGCTGTTAAGGTCAGTCTAGCAGTTCTTTTTTCACTAAACGGGTTAGGTGCGAGAAGGCCGTCAAAGTTGGGCGCCTACCATGTACTAGGCACCGGCGCCTTACAGTGGTATTGGTGTCGGACCTCTCATCCGAGGGAGTTCGGTGTATTCGCGCCCGCAGCCGCAGATAAGTTGCAACTGTCGACTGGAGGGTTACTGTAGTGGCTGGGCACCACGGCGGGTAAGGGCCCTTTCGGTTCACCGGGTCAGCACCACGACACACGTGATCAAAAATCAAACAGGAATTCGTTCCATACGAATTTCCTAACACGTCATGAGATAGTCCTGTCAAAAGAATGGCAACTCACACGCACCGTAAGAGGGACGGCTAAGGCCCCTAGACTCGCCTTTCCTACGGGAGGAAAGGTGTCTGACCCAATTCCGGAATTATACAGAGCACGTAGTATTGCAGCAATAGGGTCCGGGCAAAAACCCGAAATGTGTACGCAAAGCAACAGGTTATCACGCAAGGCCAAGGCCGTCTTGCGTGGAGTGAGTCAAATCGCTCTCTCTTAAACCAGGGCAGAAGCCAAAAACTCGAGGCTTAACTCCTGAAGGACCTACGTAGCAGGAAATTGCCGGAACTCACGAAGGAATGCAGTTTTGAGCACTAGACCAGAAGCAGAAGGCACCCCTTGACTCGTCTTGATAAAATTAGGACCATCCGATTAGGTTTGTACATAAACTAGTGTTAAAATTGCAAATATTTCAGTACCGAATTCAGAACACTGTATTACTATTGAAATAATGGAGAAATACTAAAAGAT
>NC_051411.1:20927090-20934590 GCF_015228065.2 Penaeus monodon
GCGAAAACTATCTTTCAAATATGGTCAATAAGTTTTACTTAAAAACCCAAATAGTTGAATCTACATACAGTACTTCTAAATTCTTAATCATATAATGTCGACATCGATATGATTCGACATTCTACACATTGGATCCAGTTACTTACAATACGGGCCTTAGTCTTTTGTGAGCGGCTACTCTGGGGTGCACAGCTTGTGCAATACTATTGTCTTTTCATATGCACAAGCGCTTTTCGCCTTTTTGCCATTTTCTAATGTCCATATTTGTCATTTGATTTCCTGTATCAAGATGGTAACAGACTATATTCCTTGTACAGAGTCCATATCATCTGTCGAAGTAGTCCACAACACAGGGCAAAAATAATAACAAAAAGAAACGTTTTATTAATTTTGTAACTTTTATACTTTTTGTAATACTAAATTTTCTGAAATACAGCATGCGCCGTCGGTCACGGCGACCAGGAATAGGATGTTGAGCATGGAAATGGCGGTCTACCTGGAGCCAACGCTCTTCCAGTCATTGCACACGGACATTCCAAACTCGTCCTTCGATGGAAACAGGGCAAACGCCCCTTTCTAACCACCAAATGAGTCTAATCACCTCCAGCAGATTTGTGCACTCATGACGAGTTTTCCCAGCACCCCAACCTTCAGTCGAAATGCTCACAGTAAGAGTGCGTCACCCGCTCCTCAATTCAAATATTTTCATGACATGATGGTCATGTCATCCCTATTGTAGAGGTTAAATGGTACATTGGTTAATAATTGTAAAAAATGTCTGGGCTACACCAAAATGTTTATATATATATATTTTTTCCGTTCTGATGAATCCCATCTCACTGAAGGACCCCCCAATCCTTTGCTCGTTGTCATGGGAGAGGTGGCTGAGCTTCAAGGTAGTGGATCACCCCTAACTTGGTCCCTTGGTACCTCAACTAATTTTGCATGGTCTTTTCTCCTTTCCCCTTCCTTTTCTCCATCCCCTTGTTCTGTCCACTGACCATAATTGTTAACTCATGTTATCCATTTTCGCCATATATAATCCTAATGGTATTTGACCTTTGATGTCTGGCACAGTTACTTATTTCGACCATTAACCATTTTAGAAATCCACAAACATTACCTTATAGAATAAAAAAAATAAAACTTTTCCTTAGTTTTGCGCCTAAGTCACACCCTATCACTCTATTTTAAATAGATGGCAGAAATTTATCAGTAAATAATCCTACACATTACTTTGTTCTATAGTTCCATAAGTAATTCATTCCTTGGCGCAATCGGAACCGTCTTGTTTGACTTATAAACTTAGTCTAACCATCCCTCAAAAAAAAAGAAAAAAAAAGAAAAGAAAAACAAATCTGGCAGAATCAGAAACCTTTCTTTGTGAGAGAGCAAGGCAATTAACACGTCCTAATCATTAACTCGTTTCTACCCTTTTTGCCACAATACTTTACCATAGTGCTATATGACCTTTGATGTTTAGCACATTTATTTTTTCTGACCATTACCCATTAATGAGAGCAAGGACCCTTCTCAGTTATCACCCCCAATCCCATGCGCCATTGTTGTTGGGATGGCTTAGGAGATGGGCATTGGTGCCCAATGTAGGGATCACCCCTACCTTAGTCGTCAGCCTGTGCCTCAACCAAATTTTTATGGTCTTTTTTTCTCCTTTCCTTTTCCTTCTCCTTCATTTCGTTCTTTCTTGAACTTATCCTAATCGTTAATTCATTTTTACCCGTGATGTCTGGCACATATATTTGTTTTAACCATTAATCATTCTGGAAATCCACAAACATCGCCTTATTGAACCATAAAACTTCCTTACCTGAGGACCTCACCCCCAAGCCTCACCCTATAACTATATTTTGAATACGCCGTTAATGACACTGGATGTTAACATGGCAGTAAATATCCAATGAATGAATAAAATTCTCAGTTGTCACATTTCAATTCACCCGGATTCAAAATTTATATGAATCCAATGTCATTTCAATTTCCCGTTAAAACAAGATTTGTAATACCTGGCACTAACAAACCTGCATGTGGGATAAGAGCAAGGAGTCGTCTGAAGAACGGTGATATATCTGCTTACTCCCTTACCCCTAACTGAATTGTGAATATTTAAACAAACTAACCATTTATAGATAACTATCATAACTTAGTCTATTAGTTTTAACACTAAATTTTTATATACTGATATGCCATCCAAATTAAAAAGTATATAGCAAACTAAGCAAACAGTAATTTTAGATGCTGGCTCATTCCGGCGATTTGCACATAGGACTGTTTATATTTCCGCATGCTGAAGCTTTGCTATGGTATAATAAAGAAGTAAAATGAACAAAGAAGACATGGGATATGAATTATATTGTTTTATTCTATCAAGGCACGTGTAAAATCGAAACGCTTTCGACGAGAGAGAGAGAGAGAGACTGAGAGAGAGAGAGAGAGACTGAGAGAGAGAGAGAGAGAGAGAGAGAGAGAGAGAGAGAGAGAGAGAAATATATGTGTATGTGTTTGTGCATATACATATAAATGCATACACATATATAAGCTAAATGACAATAAATACACAGTCTCTGGTGCACAAATATTGCATACAACCACTTAACATATATGAGATATTGTGGCTTTTGCGCGCCAGTCAGTCAAGCAAGCAGAAATGGGAGGGAAAGGGAGATCTTTGTGGGTCTACATTCCATCCACAACTGACCTCATGAATAATAAAACACTCTTCCGTGTAATTCTATGGTAGAAAAATCCAGTGCAAAAAGCTAGATTATAAAAAATGAGACTACAGTTTCGAAATCCACCTGGATTACATCTTCAGGTCTGAAGAGGAAAAGGAGGCAATGCGGTAATACGGGGCAGGTGATGGACAGACGTGAAGGAAGGTCCGATCAGGTCGGAGGATCGGGCGGACTATGTGCAGGGTGGGCGGCATAAGGGAGAAAGACAGAGGATATGAGAAGCGAGACTATCAGCAGGAGAAAAAACAGTCTTCAAGGTGAAATTAGGCAGCAGCTTTATTAAGGACGATTCCACCAGTCTGCGGGCATGGACATCTGGGAAGGAAAGACAATTCACGCTGCTGACCAGTCCATCTGATGGCCTGTGTCACACTGATGGCAAAAGAGGGCATTGTTGTTGTGTCCCCTGGATACTGGGTACTTATGTTGAGACAGACACTTAGTGAGACTGGCACCCGTGTCACCAAAGTACTGCTTATCACACGAGGTACAAGGAACAGCATAGGTGCCCACCTACGAGGACCAGTGTGGACCAGGTTGCAACAGAGAGTGTTCACCTAGCGAAAGATCAGCCTACAATTGAGAGGGTGAAGAGGGCGACAGAGAGAGTAGATCTCCTCAGTGTAGGGAAGGCAGAGGATGGGCATTTGAGGAGTCTCTTTAAGAGAGTCGTGGTAGAAGGTATGCTGTGCCCTGGATAATGCAACGTCAAGAACATGACGAGGCTAGCCCAGTTTCAAGAACAAATGATGCAGGAAGTCGATCTCTCCACCAAGGTACTGGGTCACAGATGTGGAGGCACGGAGGTACAGCGAAGTGGCAACACCTCTCTTTACATAGAGACAGTGTTATGTGAAGAAGTGCATGTACATACCATTATGCATAGGCTTCCTGTATATGGAGAAGTGGTCAGCAGGGCAATGACCTAGGGTGTCCGAGAAGGGGAGCTTGTTGTCAACCTCCTATTCCACCTTGAAACAGATGGAGAGAGAGAGAGAGAGAGTTCAGCTGCATTAGGAAATACAAGAACAGAGCAGGGGCATGAGGCCAGAGAGCAAAGACATCGTCGACATACCTCAGCAAAACCAACGGAAGAAGCGAGTGGAAGAATTCCATGAACAGGTTTACTAAGACCGGAGAGAGGGAGAGCCCATGCAACATCGAATATCTGAGAGTAGAAGCGACTTTCAAAGGAAAAGGAATTAGACTCCACACGGATGCATCAGCTGGAGGAAGACATCAGTGGGCAACAGGAGACGAGGATCCTCTGCAGGGAGAAGAAAAGCAAGGACGTCATCAAGTGGGACCTTGGTGAACAAGGAGTCGACATCCAAAATCATCATGGTTGCCGGCAAGACACCATGGACACAGGAGATAAAGGTCCTGAGAGTGGCGGAGGCGAGCCGGAGAGAAAGGTTGCAACTGACATCAGAGAGCGTTCAAACCCCCAGGCTTTACTCCAAGTGACGTCATGCGCGAGACGGACGAATTTGAGTAGCTGTGACGAGACCTTATATAGACCTTGTTCGAAGCCAAGGTCCATATATCGTCACTACTGAGCAAAAACTAAATAATATTAGATGCGGTCTCATTCCGGCATTAACAGTGATAATTTGTAGGTATATATTGTATATTTTACTTGGTTTCAGTTTTACATTTCCTTATGCTGCAGCTTTATGTTATAATAAAAAAGTAGAATGAACAAAGAAGACATGAGATATGAATGATGTTATTGTTTTATTCTATCAAGGCATGTGTGAAGTCGAAACGTTTTCAACAAATTTATTAAAAAAAAATAATAATAAATAAAAAAAATAAATAAAAAAATAAAGTATCGCAACACATCTCGTATATATTTATAAAAAGCAGAGCTAATATATATATATATATATATATATAATATAATATTATATATATACATATATATATATACATATATATTACATAATATATATATATTATATACTATATATAACACAGATACACATACACATACACCACACATATATATTATATATATATATATATATATATATATATATATATATATATATATATATATATATATACAAATGACAATAAAATACATAGTCTCGAGTGTACAAATATTGTATCCAACCACTGAACACGTATGGGCCATTCTGGCTTTTGCGCACGCCCGTTTGCGAGCGAAAAACGGGAGGGAGGGAGATCTTTGCGGTCTACATTCCATCCACAACTGACTTATGATGGGCGTCGAACCCCTGAGGCTTTACTCCAGAAACAGACGAATTTGAGTAGCTCAGTGACGAGACCTTACTTATATTGAGCTTGTTTGAAGCTACGTTGTTTAAAGTATAAAACTAGGCGAATGGCAGTGCAGGGTTGGTAGTAGAGATTTAAAATATGGCCCTTGAGTGTCAAATACTGTGTTCGTTAATGTATTATTGCACACAGGCCGTCCTCTGTACAGATCTCAAATGCGCATGCGCAATGGCAGCATCCAGGATTAAATTTAATTCACCTCCAGACCGATCTTTACTTTTTAGCAAAAAAATTAATACTGCACATGCGCACAACGAGCTAGTTAATCCCACCAATCATGTATTGATACGTCATGACAATGTTATCAACTCCATAAAAAAATGGAGTTGAGTTGCCATTAATATTTATAAGCAATAACGAAAAATATTCTGACATTTTCATGTCAAAGATGTAAGTGAAAATTCATCAGCTTTTTCATAAGTTGTGGGATATTTAAACTGCAAGAATAAATCTCAACATTGAAAAAAGAGAGAGAAAAAACGAAAAGAAAAGAAAAGAAAGAAGAAGAAAAAAAAAACGAAAAGAAAATCCCACAGAGAAAGGCAATATTTCCAGGTTGGAAAAACATTATCAACTTATACAATATATTAATCGAATAAAAAAGGAAGCTTTTAATAACATCACGAGGTTTCAAGTCAAAGTAAAAAAACTTGTTGATTCTTAAAACTAAAGTGACTTCAAAACTGCGTGGACATTTGTTATTATGATCCTCGGTAAGCAACAGCCCTCAAAAAAGAAAAGCTGCCCCGCCCGTTCCTCGCGATCACACATGAGAAAGAGCTCCGGTAGAAAACTCCTACGAACACAAATTGACATTTCACTACCTCACTTTCACTTCGGTGGTCTATAATATGTATAGGCTATTTGAAGCAATTCATTTAATTTTATTTGTACTGGCACAGATATATATCAACATGATATAGTATTAGCGTATATGTGTATTTATATTTTTCTTCTCTGTAACAAACGTTTCCTTATCGACATTAGCGTATAAAATGAAACTTGTAGGGGGTGAATGTTAATTGCCTTACACAGATACCTGCTTTTTCATGTAAAACAGCAGATTTACTGATAATTGCATCGACTCGTGTGCTTGACAGTGTGTCTTGCATCTTCTGTGCAAATACTGTGGATTTGGATTAATTTTAATCCGTAATTAACTTTTATGACGCGTGCAAAAGACGGCTATATGTACATCCAACTTTATTCCTGTAGTACTTTGTTTTCTCTCTTTCTTTAACTATATTGCTTCCTTTTCATTTTTCTTTTGTAAAAAAAATATCTATCTATCTATCTATCTATATATATAATTGCACTCTTCTGACTGTAGATCTATTATCTCTATTTTACGTGTCTCAGATAATATATATATATATATGTGTGTGTGTGTGTGTGTGTGTGTGTGTGTGTGTGTGTGTGTGTGTGTGTGTGTGTGTGTGTGTTGTGAGCGACAGCAAGCGTGAATGAGAATGAAAGTGAGAGTAAACTCACACAGAAAATTAATCACTAAAACAAAGATTAATGTTCAATATAACAAAATATTAGCAATGCTATTAATGCAAAATTATTTCAACTACCACTTTGAATTCAACACTTTGTGATATGCGACAGAATGTATGCACTAATGAACGGTGAAGTGAAAAAAAAATATATATATTTGCAAGCTTTCTAGCAAGCAGATCTTCTCAGGGTCAGAAATTCTGAACTACCTTGCATGTCTAGCTATGCATGTCAGACTTCATCAACGGGGGGATCCTATACGCAATATGCCATACAATTAAGAGCACCTGAGCTGGAAAATCTAATATAACCTGCTACTCTTCTGTGTATCGTGATGTCACTAGTGACATTCCCTATGGGTATCTATCACAAATCACATGATCACTTGGGATACCCAAAACATGCAAGCGACTTGTAGAGGGTGAGAAGGGCGTGATTAATAAGCGCATAATGATTCTAACTTAAACCCTAGTCCTACATTAATGAACGGACGTAACTGCGGGCCGATCGAACTTTGGTTTTACCTGTACCTACTATCGTAACGTCGGAGCGTAGATCTATTAGGCGATTTACGAAACCCTGGATTATATTAAGCATCCCTGTGCACCGTGATATGGGGAAGATTCTAACACTATACACAAAATAATAAATTTATATAAAATCGCGTTATAAGCTCCGTTCTAGCGCCGACAAAACGTGTCACCAATGAGCACTGTAACGATGCTATGGTTATCCCTATGGTGTTAACAACAACCAAATTACGGGAAAACTCATCAATCATCCCCTGGCCTTCCCACGTCCTGACCGATTGGAAGGGAAAGAGAAAGTGCAGTTAGGTCAAGATGGGAAAACGCGTTACAAGAGAAATAAATGATACGATATTCGTGATAAAGAAAAAAATCAGAATTGAAACAACGTAAAGCTCTAATAACAAGAGAAACTA
>NC_051411.1:20939590-20944798 GCF_015228065.2 Penaeus monodon
ATTCGAAACATATAAATACCTTTCCCTTTTCCCTTCACTCTTCCTTCAAATCTGCTCTATAAATTTGGCAATGATTGTTCGAGACTTAGGTATAAAACACATATAGAACTTCTTTTTTAAAAAGAAAAGCTTAAATGGCAACGGCACCTGCAAATTATTATCATGACTAACTTTCACGTGGCTATGTTACTCATCATCTAGTAACCAAGAGAATTCTGAATGAAAGAATTTTATGAATACACACACACACACACACGCGCGCGCGCGCGCGCGTGTGTGTGTGTGTGTGTGTGAGTTGTGTGTGTTGTGTGAAGTGTGTGTGGTGTGTGTGTGTGTGTGTGTGGTGTTGTGTGTGTGTGTTGTGGTGTGTGTGTGTGTGTGTATGATGTGTGTGTGTGGTGTGTGTGGTATGTGTGTGTGTGTGGTGTTTATGTGGAGTGTGTGTGGTGTGTGTGTGTGGTGTGTGTATGTGTGTGTGCTGTGTGTGTGTGTGTGTGTGTGTGTGTGTGTGTGTTGGATTTGTGTGTGGTGTGTGTGTGTGTGTGTGTGTGGCCTGTGTGGCTTGTGGTTGGTTTGTGTGTGTGGGTGTGTGTGTGTGTGTGTGGGTATGTTGTGTGTGAGTGTGGTCGCTGTGTGCGTGGTGTGTGAGGTGGTGTGTCGGCGTGGTGTGTGTGTGTGTGTTGTGTGTGTGTGTGTGTGTGTGTGTGTGTGTGTTGGTGTGTGGTGTGTGTGTGTGTGTGTGTGTGTGTGTGTGTGGTGTGTGTGTGTGTGTATGTTTGTTTGTGTGTGTGTGCAGTATGTGTGTGTGTGGGTGTGTGGTGTGGTAGTGTAGTGTGCCGTGTGTGTGTTGTTGTGTGTGTGTGTTGTGTGTGTGTGTGTGTGGTGTTGTGGTGTGGTGTGTGTTTGGGTACTGTGTTATTGTGGGTTGTGGGTGTTTATGTTGTGGTGTGGTGTGGTGTGTGGTGTGGTTGTGTGGGTGTAGTGTGGTGTGGTGGTGCTTGTGGTGTGGTGTGTGTGTGGTGTGTATGTGTGGTGTGTGTGTGTGTGGTGTGGTGTGTGTGTGTGTGTGGTGTGTATGTGGGGTGTGTGTGTGTGGTTTGTGTGTGTGTGTGTGATGTGGCTGTGGGTGTTTCTTTGTGGTGTGTGTGTGGTGGTGGTGTTATGTTGTGGTGTGTGTGTGTGTGTGTGTGGTTGTGTGTGGGGGTGTGTGGGTGTGCCTTGTTGGTGTTGTGTGTGGTGTGTGGTGTGCTTGTGTGTGGTGTGTGTGTGTGGTGTTTATGTGTGGTGTGTGTGTGTGTGGTGTTGTGGTTGTGGCTGTGGTGTGGTGTGCGTGGTGCTGGGGTAGTGTGGGGTGTGGTGTTGTTGTTGTGTGTGTGTGTGTGTGTGTGTATGTGTGTTTGGTGTGTGTGTGGTGTGTGGTGTGTGTGTGTGGTGTGTTGTGTGTTGTGTGTGTGTGTGTGTGTTGTGTGTGTGTGTGTGTGTGTGTGAGTGTGTGTGTGTGTGTCGTGTTGTGTGTGTGGTGTATGTGTGTGTGTGTGTGTGTGTGTGTGTGCTGTGTGTGTGTGTGTGTGTGTGTGTGTGGTGTGTGTGTGTGTGTGTGTGCGCGCGCGCGCGTGCGGTGGCGTGCCTGAGCTGCCGAGTCACCACGTCGACAACTTTCTATCTTTGAAACCCAGAGACGTCACCTCAGGCACATCCGAGTGGAAAAGGCCGCCTTGATCTGTACTTCGGAAGAGGCACTCGCTCTTATGACCCAGTTCAAACGTTGGTCTGGACCAGATACTCATCATTATTATGCTAAGCACTATTCCCAGAACTTAACATAACATATGCATGTCTAGAAACGAGACTTCTTTTCTAAATCGTTTTTCCCATAAAAAAATGGTGAGGTACTTCGAGGAGTCTAGACTCAATGCAGAGACAAGATCTGAGGCAATACAACGAGAAGATGAGATGAGAAGGAGAGAACAGAGATTGTAATGAGATGAGGACAGACAGCCTTGACATGATGATTCTCAGTGCTTTCTTCAAGTTTTGCAGACTCTATAAGTGTTTAATCACACCATCCTGGCTGCTCAACAGCTGACTCCACAGGTTCTTCACGCAACTCAGCCCTTCAGCTCACGATTTCGTCCCTTCTACGCCTACAGTTACGTGTTCAACATCCACCACCGGAACCTTTACGAGTTCTACGTCCACTACGACGGCAATTACAACGTCTTCGAAATCCACGAGCAATGTTGGTGCGGAGCCCCAGAAAACACCGGAGCAAGTAAATAGCGGACTCCCGGAATCGTTGTTGACGTTAACATGGGTAGCTTATATGAACTAGAAAGTTGGTCTAAGCAGTTTTTAAATTGAAAAGGGATTTTTTATTTGTGTACGTTAAAGAATGATGAAATTCCGCTATATTCGGATTTTTTTTAAAGCCACCTTTTCGAATTTAATTTCGATGATATTAACATAAATCTAACCTTTCATGTATTAAGAGTAGGTACAGTATAGAAATTCGAAAATACGTATGAATATGGCTAAATGTTTAAAGATAATATGAAGTTGGAAAATTGGTTTGGCGTATCTACGAGACACGAAAGTGGTGGATAGCCGCGTGATCTCTTCGCGCGGAGGCTCCTGGAGGTGTAGGACAACAAAGTTTTGTCGGGGTTGCCTATATGTTTACTCCGAAAATCAACTATTTATAATTAGAAAGTTTTAAAATTTCCAGAGGTGGTAATAGCTATTTGAGCAGAAACATTTTAGAAAAGTTTCTACACAGTTTGCGTGTTTTATGCAGTCTTTAAAAATACTTCAGTTGTGGAAATAAACGTATTAGATTAAGGTAAAAGATAAAATTTTCACTAATTTTTAAATGAAAATAAGGAATCTAGTCGATATGAAGGTAAACGGTCACTGAACTCTACCCATGTTAACGTCGACAATGATTCCGCTATTTACTTGCTCCACTATTTTCTGGGGCTCCGCACCAATATGGTTGAAATCCACAGCCCCACAGATGTCCTTCCACACAGCAGTTGTGCCCACTGCCACTCAGCCTATGGCTCCCAGCCCCCTACTGCAGGCTGATGCTACCTATCAGGTATTCAAGCAATGGCCATGTCGTTGGGGGATTTCTCCACCGTGGTTGACCTCCCAAAACTCAGAAAAAACAACTTATTCAACTGCGGATGTCAACTGCCCTGGAGATCACACGGATTTTGGAACACACCTATGGGCATTTCGCAGGATAGTACCCTCTATGTGGAAGCAGTTCTCAACTCCCTCTAAGACTTCTTCAAAGGTGAACATAATAAGACTCTTCGTCGTTGGGCACTACTCTGCTGTCGTTAGATAGGGGGGGAAACTTCGGACAATTTAAGAGGCTTTGCTTAGAGAGAGCGGGAATCGACTCTGTCTTGTGGTCCATTCTGTACATGATCAAAATATATGATATATAATTATATATATATATCTATATATATATATATATTATATATATGGTTAATATTACCATATATATTTGAAATATATATATAAACATATATATGTGCATATATATATTACATATATATTTGAATATAATATATATATATTATATATATATCTTATATATATATATATAGAAATAGATATATGCATACCATTTATATATGGGCAGAAATATAATATATATATATATATATAATATCTTTATATGATCATAATCATCATCATGCACTTCATCATCATCATCATCATCAAGGGGCAACGCCGACGGGCGCATACACCCTTTGCTTCAAGCCCCGAGGATCCTTCGAGGCGAGTCTCCAGGCAGGGCCTCGGCCAATCTCTAATTCCTCGCGACAAGTCTCGTCGAGCTGCCCAAGCCCATGACCTGTGTGTGTGTGGATAAATGTATATGATATTATATATATATATAGAGATATATAATAGATAGGATATATATATAGATATATATATATATATTTATAGATATATATAATATATATATTATGAATTATATAAGATATATTTATATATAATATGAATATATATATATTGATAGATATATATTATATATATATATTATACAATATATATTATATTTATAGATATATTATATATATATATAGTATATAATGATAATTATATATATGCATTATATATAATTATATATACCACGCACACCCACACACACACACACCACACACAACACCACACCACACACACACACACACACACCACACACACACACATATATATATATATATATTATAAATATATATATATAAAATATATATATATAATATTATATATATATCTATATATATATATTATATAATTATAGATATATATATATATATATATTAATATATATATATATATGCATATGGATGGTTGCCATATACATATATAGTAAAAAGGGCAAATCAGTGACGAACAGTTTACAGATATTCAGTAAACTGTTGTCACGCCAACATGACACAGTGACATACTCCACATTCCACCTATGGTGAATAATCACTTTGATGATGAACAAAGTTGTTGATGCCAGAAAGCTTAATAAATGAAAATGCGCATGATGTGGTTTCCTGCTGTTCTGGTCCTCCTGGATATATATATGGATTTACATATGCATATACATATATATCCATATGCATATATATTAACATACATATATATATATATAATTAGATATATATATATAATCCCATATAATATACACACACACCATATATATGCATATACATATGTATGTTTATATATGCATATATACATATGTATATATGCATATACATATGTATGTTTATATATGTCTATATAATATGTAATATGTATTATACAAACTATATATATAATATATATATTATTAAGATATATTATATATATATATATATTATATATATATATTATATATATTATATATATAAGATAGTATATAATATAACATAATTAGGACGATATATAAACATATACATTATATATATATATATACAATTATATATATATTAAATATATATAAGATATATATATATGCCAATATATAAACATATGTATATGCATATATACATATGTATAGATGCATATATAAACATACATATGTATATGCATATATATGTGTGTGTGTGTATATATATATATATAGATAATATATATATATATATATAATATAATATATATATATATATATATATGTGTATATATATATATATATATATATATATTATATAT
>NC_051411.1:20944898-20947398 GCF_015228065.2 Penaeus monodon
GGTGGAGAAACCATGATCCAGGGCTTACATGCCATCCTGTCTGCTGTTTGGGAGACTGATACCATTCCCCCTGACTGGAAAAAGGGCTTGGCTATTCCTATCTGTAAAAGGGAGAAGGGACCAAAGGGACTGTGGCAACTACAAAGGTATTACATTGCGTACCAGGTAAGGTCCTCGCTCATCTTCTCTTGGCGGGAGTGCGTGACCACCTTGTAGGAACACAGACTTGAGCAGTCTGGTTTTACACCCAAGAAGTCAACTGTAGATTGTGTCTTAGCACATCATGTCCTAGTTGAACGCTAACTTGAGTTTCAATAATATATGCTTGCAGCTTACGTTGATCTCAAGAAGACTTTTGACTCAGTGCATTGGGAGAATCTCTGGAACCTACTAGGTCTCCATGGGATCCCCATTGGGATTATTGGTTTGCTGTCTGGCCTGTATACAGATATCAAGAGTGCTATCAAGTAGGGGGGGGGGGGTATCTCTGCCTTTTTCCCGGTGTCTGCTAGGGAGAGGCAGGGAAGTGTCCCGTTCCCAAACCTTTTCAATACTTGTATGGACTGGATACTTGGCCGTGCCATGGACCATAGTTCCTGTGGGGCATCAATTGGCAATCTCAAGGTCAAAGACCTTGATCCTGCTGATGATGCAGTCATCCTAGCAGAGACATTGAAGGTCCTGGAAATAGCTCTTGAGGCACTGCATGAGGAGGTGAAGTCTTTGGGACTCTCGGTCAACTGAACCAAGACCAAGGTTCAGGAATTTGGGGACATGTTGGATGTTGATGTTCAGTCTGTGCTTGTCTGCGGTGAGAACATTGAGATCTTGGATAGCTTCACTTATCTTTGTAGTGTAGGGCAGAGTGACGGAGGTTCTAATCAGTCACTCGACGACTTGGTCTGGCCTACAGCGTTATGGACTCACTGGTGCTGTCAGTATTTGATTAAGAGGACTAAAATCAGGCTTTTCAGAGCACTGGTGATACCAGTCTTACTCTACAGGTGTGAGACCTGGATACTGAACTTGTCTCCTTTGATACTAAGTGTCTTCGACAAATCATGGGGTATACCTAGAGGGACCATTTGTCCAATCAGAGGATACTCCGTGAGACTGATTCAATCCTAGAACCAGTCTGATACTAGAGGGCCAACTTCAGCTCTATGGGCATGTGGCTACAAGGGGAAGGCCACGGAACTCTTGGCTGAAGCAAGTCGATCAGATCTGCCAAGATGTGCTGGGTGTAGGAAGGAATGCTGCATGGAGGCTTGCTCAGAGGGACCATATATATATACATACATACATATACATTATATATATATATATATTATATATATATATGTATATATATATATATATATATATATATATATATATATATATATATATATATATATATATATATATATTGTGTGTGTGTATACATATATATCATATATTAATATTAATGCCAAAATAGGTAAAAAGGCAGGGGAAACCATAGTGGGGAATCACAGAATAGGCGGCACTAGGAATGAGAGGTGACAAGTGCAAATTGATTTTGCTGAGGCTTGATCACTCAATATCATGAATACATTCTTCGAAAAAAGACTAGAGCAGAAGTGGACATAGAAGTCACCATCTGACATCAAAAACGAAATTGACTTCATAATTTCAAATAGGTGCGATACAGTAAAAAAATGTTGAAGTTATTAATATAGTAAATGTTGGCAGAGACCATAGAATGGTCAGAGGACAAATTAAATTACACCTCAGAGGAGAAAGGAATAAACTCATACTAAAACTGCAGCCACATTTAGCTTACTTGAAGACCAGAGCAACAAAATTTAACCTTAACATCCCAAACAGATATTCACTTCTCAGCGACGAAATCAACAAACGATTCAATAATATAATAAAGGAAACTGCACTTGAAGTAGGTGGTATGAAAGTCAACCCCAACAAGATCTCAGTAGAAAGTAAACAGCTTATGCAAAAACATAAGGTCATGAAAGTATCGTCAAACAGGGAGAAAATAGAATTTGCTGAACTAATAGAGACTATAAATAAAAAGAAGAGAGATGGTGTATGGAAATACAATACTCAAATAATAAATGAAACAGTGATCTCAGGTACCACCATGAAAATAGCTAAAAGGAGACTTGGAAGAGGGAGAAATCAATTGTATGCAATAAAGAAACCAGACTGAGAAGTGACATATGATAAGAATGAAATCATGAGCATAGTGGAAGACTTTTACAGGGCCACAGACAGAAGTGAACACGGTAACTAGAGACGTACATGATATCACAACAGGAGAAATAAAGAGAGCGCTTAAAGGCATGAAGAGAGGGAAAACACCTAGTGAAGATGGAATTAGTATAGACCTTATAATAGATGCAGGAGAAATTGTAACTATGAAACTAGCTAATCTTTTTAACAAATTCCTTCTCAATGTAAAACCTCTGAAAGCCTGGAAAAATGCAACAATTATTTTGATACATAAAAAAGGGGAGAGACA